>NC_060960.1:8811838-8816838 GCF_910589235.1 Vespa crabro | reverse complement strand
ATTTGATTGATCATATAATATAATATAATATAATATAATATAATATAATATAATATATCATATAATGGAAATGTTTCATTCGATTGGACGAAATTTTCCAGACGATCGAAAATTAAAATATATTTCGAAATGTTTAAAACGTTGCCCTTAAAACAATTCGGATGATTCGAAATTAGCATACGTCGCGAAGGAGAAAATAAGAAAGAAATAGAGAGACGTATAGATAAATAGAGAGAGAGAGAGAGAGAGAGAGAGAGAGACTGAATATCAAGATATATCGATCTTTTCGATAGTCGCGAGTCAGAGAATTTCGACGTGGCCTCGGGGCTTCTTTTTTCTCTTTCATTTTTTTTTTCCTCTTTGAAATTTTTTTTCTTTCGCAAAACTTTCGCAAAAAGTCGAAGTCAACTTTTCTCGTTGGATATTTCTCGCGCGAGAAAGAAACGAGCAACGTTTGTGAGAGAGGACTCGGAAGGAGGTTCAGAATAGAGGTTGAAAGAGCGAGAGAAAGAAAGAGACAAGAGAGAAAGACAGAGGAAGAAACAGACAGATACAGACATAGAGAGAGAGAGAGAGAGAGAGAGAGAGAGAGAGAGAGAGAGAAAGAGATAGAGTGAGAGGTAAGAGCGGCAATGATATGTAAATCGCGTGGGAGTAGCATCGCCGGAAGGTAGCTGTATCTAAAACGTAACCGAGCACGAGCACGAGTTGATCTCTTTTTGTATGTCTCTCTCTCTCTCTCTTTCTCACACACTCACTCACTGTGACAGTATCTGTCTATGTATGCACGTATACGTGTAGATTATTTGGATGTGTGCTTTCGCGCGCATAACCGAAGCGAAACATTTGAATACGGCGCGTGTTTCTTCCTTATCTCCCGGAAAAGCGATAGTTCTGTGGTACGGATGCGCGACTAGAATTATTTTGCTACCGGCCAATGTATTATTTTTCCCATAGTTTTCTCCAAATATACCCTTAAAATTTTTAGCCTACTTTCACAGGGAAAGGCTAAAGGAGTGATGGTGGTGGGTGGGGAGGAGACGGAGGTTGCGGGGTAAGCAGGCTTATAGGAACGAAAAACGAAGAGATTGAACGGTGAAATCGTTTATTGAGAAGAATAATTTTTCTTTGTCTTTTTTTCTTTTCGTTTTTTTTTTCTCTTTTATCATCTCATCCCCAAACGTATTCTCGTGTCAATCCACGTGGATTTTTTATCGAATGACAGATAAGACGTACGTCTTATAAATTCACCTAAACATATCTCACGGATAAAAATGACAAAGATACGTACGTATCTTCTCGTAGATGACGTTAATACGTCATAATAATTAATTACGTATTTAATACGCGTTTTTCTTTTATTGTGAGAAATGGAAACTAAGAGAAAAAAAAGAAAAGAAACAAAGAAAAAAAATAGTATGTCACGTTCTTCTCTTTTCTCTCTCTCTCTCTCTCTCTCTCTCTCTCTCTTTCTTTTTTTCCTTTTCTATTTTTATTTTTTCTTCCGGATAATATCATTGTCGTTTCGTTTCAAACGGATGACAAATTAATTACGAACAGATTAGTGTCATTTTGGAAAGATTGGAAAGATCGAAAACTCGATTTCGTTATCTGATTCCCGAATACTATTAGATATAAATGCAAAGGTTATTTATTTAATTCATTTAAATTTGTTAGATTTGTATAATTTATTAATACGATATCATATAGCCATATATAATCGAATTTGTTAAGTATTAAATAATATAGATGATTACAGATAGATATCCTTTTATGTATTGATAGAACAAATAAAAATATACGTTAGATACTAACGAATATCTTTTCTAATGAGTTTTATTTTATATATATATATATATTATATATTCGATCTAGTCCGATATATATATATATATATATATATATATATATATATATATATATTGTGAAAGAAAATCATTAATATTATTAGACGAAGAAATCGACCGATATATTTTATTTTATTCCTTTGTAAAGTGTAAAAAAGAGTCCTCACAAAACGAATCATGAAACAAAGCAAAAGAGGAAGGGGAAAAAAAAGAGAGGAGGAAAGAAAACCGAGAGAAAGAGAGAGAGAAAGAAAGAGGGGGATCCTTGTTTAATTGAAAAGTAAGAACACGGAAGAGAGAATTGTATGAAACGAATGGTTGTACCATTCAATGAATTCGTGACAAGGCGTAAGAGATAGTAAGTTTTCCTCTGCCCTTCCCTTCTGATTTCCCCCCCTCCTCTCTCTCTCTCTCTCTCTCTCTCTCTATATATATATATATATATATATATATATTTCTCTCTCGTTCCTTAATTCCTTCGGGGTGAAATGCAGTGACGTCCTTTATTGAATATTCATCACGTGAAAATACATTTATACTTGGTACGCGGTATTACATTTCGAGACTCGTCGAACTCTATAAGCGTATTTCCTCTAATAGGAAATAGGAATCAACCATCTAGGGAAATGCCTCTAGTAGGCCAAAAATCGGATTTTAAGGGTTTCATGTGTATATATATATATATATATATATATATATACATACATATATTAATATATATATACATATACATATGCATATAAAAGTACCTAGGTAAAAAAAAAAAAAGAAAAAGAAAGAAAGTAAAAAGAGAAAAAGTCGAAAGGATAATTCTACTAAAAGAGAAAGAGAGATAGATAAACGGTTAGATAGATAGGTAGAGAGAGAAAGAGAGAGCGAGTGAACGAGAGAGCGAGAGAAAGAGAGAGAGAGAGAGAGAGAGAGAAGAAATCGTTCGCGAAGTTGGTGCACGCTCACGTACCGATATCGGGCTTACGCGTTTTCCCTGTGCTAGTAGAACTTCCATGATGTTGGCAAATATTGACTCTCGCAAGGTATCTGCCGGTTCGAGAACCGAGTCCATGGAGGTAGAATATGTATTCTATGGCAGTGTCAATACCTTACTACGAATCGCGTAATGATAGGAACACATCTACGTTCTGAGAGAAGTCTCCTATCCGTATATGTATACTCACGTTTCTCACTCCATCTTCCTATCTATCTATTTCTCTCTCTCTCTCTCTCTCTCTCTCTCTCTCTCTCTCTCTCCGTGTCTTTATATATGTATTTTATATATATATATATATATATATATATATATATATATATAAAACGTATGCGTGTGTACGAGAACGTGGACGCGTTCAAAGCCCGAACGCTCTTTGCGTATAGTATCAGTTTAAAATTAGTACTGCGTTTAATCGTCATGTTGCCCAGCCGACGAGAATCACGCGAGACTCTCTCATAATTATAAACGAGATCAGCTATAACGTTTAAACGTTCCTTTGGTACATCGTGTCTCGTCAATCCTACCACTTGAGAATTTTATGATCGATTAATAATATATATATATATATATATATATATATATATATATATATATATATATATATATATATATATATATATATATATATATATATATATATATATATGTAAATATTAGATAGTTATACTTAGCAATATTAAACAATTGATATAATCATTTGTTTAAAGATTTGCATGAAGTACTTACTATTAGTTATTTTTTTCTTTCTTTTTTTTTTTTCCTTTTTTTTTTTCCTACAAAGAATTCATTACAAAGAATATCCGATTGATACAATCATTCCTTTATAGATTCGTACGAATTAGTTTTCATAGTTATTTACAATGCGTTTATTTTCTTTTCTTTTTCTTTCATCTTTCTTTTCATTTTTTTTCTTTTCTTTCTTCCTTTCTTTCTTGTTTTTTTCCTTTTTCTCCCCCCTCCCCCATCATCGTTTCCTCATCGTATAAAAAATCCCACGTGCGATGAGTTTCCTTAAGGAAGACATTTCCTTGAGGAGTAACAAAACAGAGTTAAAAGTTATCGTCCCGTAGTGACATAATCGAAGAAAATCCATGGAGAGAGTTTTTCCTTTTCCCCCCTCCCCCAACCCACCCACTCATTCCCACCCTTCCTACATCTGTCTGCCATCTCCATCCTATTCGCCAATCCACCAATCCATCCTCCGTTTCCATTCACCCACAGAGCCTTATCGTCCGTCTTCCTTCGATTTTTCTCTCGATGGAATAAAAATAGCGAATAAGATCGAACGCAAATAAGATCGTACAAACGTGACGATGAAACTGGCATTTCGTCGTTTGCTAAGAGAAAAGATAAAAAAGAGCAAAAGAGAGAGAGAGAGAGAGAGAGAGAGAGAGAGAGAGAAAAGAAAAGAAAAGAAAAGAGAAAAAAAACAAACGTGTGGGCTTTTGATATCGAGATAAATTCCAATGAAATTCGGTCGAACGAACGTACATAACAAGATTGCGATATATACCGTATCGCAATCGTTGTGCATCATCGTCTTTACAATCCGAACAGATATCTATTAATAGAAGAGAAAAGAGATGATAGAAATCGACCATCGTTGCTAGCTGTTTTCTCTTTCGATGAAAAGAATAGGAAAGCTTCCTTTTTATTTGTCCCTTTTTCCTTTCCTTTTCCTTTTTTTTGTCTGTGTATGTGTGCGTATTTTTTTTCTTTTCTTTCTCTCTTTCTTTTTTTGTTCTTTTTTTTTTTTTTTTTGTTTTTCTTTTTTATTTTCTTTCTTTTCTTTGATGAGGAGGATGGAGGTGTAGGTGGTGGGTCGGTTCTCCATTGAGAACAAGGAGGTAGAGAAAAGAGGAATATAATCGATAGAGAGCAGTGAAAGCGAGTGGTGCGACACGGATTTGCATGAAATTTTTGTATGACGTTATCTAGATTAAAAAAAAAAAAAAAAAAAAAAAAATAAGAGAGAAAAAGAAGAGAGAGAGAGATAGAAAAAAAAAGAGGAAAGAAGGGGAAAGATGGAAAGAAAAAAGAAGGAGGAAAAAATATTGAAAGAAAAAAAAAAGAGAGAGAAGGGAAAAAGAAATGTTCTTTTTCTTTTTTTTTTTTAAACAATAAAGAAAGCGAATAGTCGATTGAAATGACACGTTACGAAGATA
>NC_060960.1:8801838-8806838 GCF_910589235.1 Vespa crabro | reverse complement strand
TTTTCTTTTTTAATGTCTAACTATCTCTCGTCGATTATCGTCTATCAGATATCAAAGGCGTTTGATGAAAAAAAAAAAAAACAAAACAAAAAAAAAACTAAATAAATAAATACAAAAAAAAAATATATATAAAAACGCAACGTGTTAGAAAAAGAGAGAAGATCGAGGATCAGACTTCAAGGTGAGTTTAGTTAGGACATACCGTGGAAGGAGGGTGGTAGGACGAAGAGGGATGAGGGAAAAAAACTCGCAAAGCAAAATTTTTAATAGAAAAGAGTCGGATAGAAAATGTTAGAAATGTCGTGCGACGTACATATATATATATATATATAAATGGACGAGAGGTTAGAACACAAACACATACATAGAGAGAGAGAGAGAGAGAGAGAGAGAGAGAGAGAGAAGACGGCGAAATACATTTAAATAGAGGCCACACCACCACTCTCGTTGGTGGAGAGGTACAATGATGCTTCCGGTCAGCAAGTACCACAATGGATGTCCCGGCCACAGAATCCGCTATGCACCATCTCCACCTCCTCCTCTTTCTACTCCACCTCCTTCTCCTCTTCCTACTCCACCTATTCCTACTCCTCTTCCTCCTCCTCTTCTTCCTCCTTTCTACTGCTATAATTTAACCCTGCTTTGCATATAAAAAGCAACAATGGGCCACCACGGTTTCGCCCAGGCAGAGCGAAAATTTGATTTGTCGTCCGGTCTGTGCACTTTTTGCACCATCCACTGTTCTCTCTCTCTCTCTCTCTCTCTCTCTCTCTCTCACTCTCTTTCTATATCTCTTTCTATCTCTATCTTTTTCTTCCCTCTTTCTCCTCTTCCTTTTTTTTCTTCTCTCTCTCTCTCTCTCTCTCTCTCTCTCTCTCTCTCTCTCTCTCTGTCTCTCTCTCTTTTTCTTTCTCCTCTTCATTCTCTTTTCTCATCAAGCTTACGAGAGAAAAGAGTACCATGAGATCGGCTGCTCCTCGTAATTTCTTTTCCACGACGTGAAATTTACTCGTGGCTCGTACGGCCCTTTAAAACGCTCCTCGTAAAGATCGTCCACGAGTTATGGCCGATTTCGAGGACCCAGTCGTGAAAACGACGATGATTTTCATTCCTCTACCCCTTTCTCCTTTCTCCTTTCTCTCTCTCTCTCTCTCTCTCTCTCTCTCTCTCTCTCTCTCTTTTCGTTTTAATGCTCGCTAACGAACCCAACTCCTTTCCCCACGCCTGCTTTCTCACCCCTCTTCGTATACTCGTTTCAAACCAACCATAGCGATTTCATCGTGCGCGTTTCGTCCAATACCCCTCCTCTCATTCTCCCTTCTCTCTTAGTCTTAATAATTACGTCACATTTTATAGAAACAACGTAGAACCTGTAACGTGGAGTTGTATTTCTTTTTTTTCTTTTCTTTTTTTTTTCGTAATTTGTATTTTTCCTTTTTTTTCTTATCCATCGTTTTTCACATGGAGGGGACATGATCCGAGAGGGAACGGGGGGGGGGGGAGGGGGTGGTGGTGGTAATGGGGGAAGGTCAATGACGAGGTGCGTGATGTTCTCCAATGTTCACCCCCCCCCCACAGCTTGGATATTTTTTTTTCTTTTTTTTTTTTTTGGGGGGTCTTTCGCAAGAGAGAATCGATCGGCGAACGTTCTCATATAAAATCGGAAGCCATTCGTCGAACCGTTCTACCATCGTAACCCCCTCCCCCCTTTCACCGTCCCGTTACCCTGTTCTTTTTTTTCTTCTCTCTCTCCCTCTCGCATCGTCGATATTACTCTCTCGCCTAGCTGGCGCGGATCTTGCAGCCGCGAAATTTAAATCGGTTTTGCCGCGAGGGGCAAAGGACGAGGGACGGACTAGTTCGCGCCAGATGGGCTCCCGATATAAATATTTTCTCATTGCCGTGTGCTCGCTCGCGAACAACGGGCGCTCTTCTCGCCGAATGCGCCCACCATCCACTCCGGGCGCATTATGCGCTCGCGCGTTTTATACTCTATCTCTAGTGAGTATAAACGTAAACGACGTGAAGAAGAAGAAGAAGAAGAAGAAGAAAAAGAAGAAAAAGAGAGAAAAAATATTGAAAATAAAAAAAGAAAAGAAAAGAAAAGAAGATTTCTTTTAGTTCAGAAATTACACGTTTCGACGAAGTGTCAATCCATCCATCTTATTCGCAGTCGTTCCTAATCCTAATCGTAATCGTAATCGTAATCGTAATTGTAATCGTTCATTTGTCTCGATTCATGTGTCCATCGAATATTATTATTATCGTATTATATTACGAAACGTAAATAAGACTCGAGATATTTAATACATACGTTCGAGTGTCATTATTAAAATTGCTTTGGTTTTTTTTTCTTTTTGTTTTTTTTGTTTTTTTTTTTTATTTTCTTTCGTGGAATTAAAAAGAAAAACTATCACTAAATGTCAATCGAGCGACCGACAATAAATTATTAATAATGTTATGGTAAAACAGAGAAGAAAAAGGAGGACTTATATATGTCTAATCATTTCTGATGCCAAAAATATGTATTTCTACTAATCTTAATGTCAACGATCATTGGTCATCCATATGACATTTAACGCGTTAAACATATATATATATATATATATATATATATATATATATATATATATATTATATTTGTAAGATAAATAAAGAAACTAATAAATTTGAAGAACAGATTGTTGAGAAAGCAGATTGTTGAAAATCTATTCCGATGAATTCAATAGTAAATAAAACGTTACATTTTAATTAATGTTGTAACCATATCGATTAAGATAAACAATTCGGATAAATACGTGAAAACATTTTAAAAATTCCTTCCGTTTAATGCATTTTATTTAATTAAAATTTGATCTACGATAGAGAGAAAGAGAGAGAGAGAGAGAGAAGCCGCACGAGCATATATTGATATATACACTGGTAACTAATGTATTAGAAAGAATAAATGGCATTGAATCTTTGGTATTACATGTAGAAGGTCGAGAAGGATTATCGATCTCGAAAGAAGGAGAATACGTCATCGTCATCGTCATAATCGTCGTCGTTGTCATCGTTGTCATCGTCTTCGTCTTCATCTTCGTCTTCTTCGTAGTCGTGTAGTCGCGAGCCAAGGACGAACGAATTATCGCATCTCCATTAAAATTCGCAACACGTCGAGCATGACGCGTTCTACGCTCTGATTAATAGTTAGAGTAACATAGGAGGAGGCATGCTCGGTACCGTTTAATTGCACGTTTTATTTGAAAGTGGCAATCTAACGTAACACACTTCTCCCACCTCCTCCTTCTCTCTCTCTCTCTCTCTTTCTCTCTCACTATGTTCTCATCTTAAACGATCGCGGTCTCAGCATCAATCCTAATTTAATATAATCAAGCGTGAGCCAGCGAATGAAGGCAGTTAGCATGAGCAGTGGTATAACATTGCCTAAAGGAGCCAACGGGGACAGGTAATTGTAAATTAGCGCGATATAGTATACATTCTAAGTGTATCATCTTCGTTCGAGATAAGCAACATAACTTATTAGATACGAATATCATTCTTATGTATATTAATCTCTCTCTCTCTCTCTCTCTCTCTCTATATATATATATATATATATATATATATATATATATATATATATCTTTCTCTCGAACTTTTTATATTCGATTTTGTTAAACTTTCAATTTTTAATTCTTTTTCATTTTCTTTTTCATTCCTTACGAATACGAACGATCGAAGAAACCGATTCGAAACGCGATCGATCGATCGATCATAGCGATGAAATGAATTTCAAATAAAAAAAAAAAAATATATATATATATAACAAATAAGCTAATCGATAAATCCATTATTTATAATACAAAATAATTGATTCGAACTTCTTATCATCGTTATAAATCATAGAGATTTATCTTAGCTTGTAATTATATCTGACGGCATTACGATGTAATATAAGACGTGACGACAAGTACAAAAAAAGAAAGTTGTTAGATATTAAATGGATATTAAAAAGCTTGAGACACACACATACACACACACACACACAGAGAGAGAGAGAGAGAGAGAGAGAGAGAGAGAGAGAGAGAGAGAGAGAGAGAGAGAGAGAGAGATAAGAAATTTCTAATTTTAGTTTCAATGTTCGCCGATTCAATTTGACTGGCCCCATTAAATCTCAAGGATAAGTATTATATCGATTTTACTATCCCAATCTCTTACGATCTCGATTCCTTTTTGATTACATTAATGATCCGTAAGATACACCGATAACACTATTCGGCTTTGGTTTCGGTTTCGGCTTCGGCTTCGTCTTCGTTTCGTTCGCTAACGATGCCACGAGCAACGACTTCGTGGCTCGTTACTCTCGTTGCACGGATAACAAAGGATAAAAGAGAGAGAGAGAGGGAGAGAGGTAGGATGCTAATCTATCAAAAGCTATATTCTATCGGCATAGAAAGACGTCTTATCGTTGTATAAGTTATCGATCTTTCCTTAAGAAATAGCGTCTCAATTTCGACGCACGAACACTTCTTACTTCGTGGTTACATAGATAACTCATTGCAATATATATAGATATATAGATTGGGAGAGAGAGAGAGAGAGACAGAGAGAAAGAGGGGGTTGGGGGTGTCGGTGGGGGAGGGGAAAAATCTTAAACCTTATATATCCTATCCTATCGCAAGGTATACGCGTCGATAGAGAAGACTGCAAGCGCGTGACAAGAATACGCATTAAGACATCTCTCTCTCTCTCTCTCTCTCTCTCTCTCTCTCTCTCTCTCTGTCGCTTATTGGTCTCTTACGAATATTCCTTTTCTTATCTTAAATACCTTGGAGAAGAGAGAAGGGGGTTGACTTTCGAGCTTGGGAACTCGAAAGAGGTTATCTCGTAATCTGTCGACGAGTAGAGTTAAGTAAATTTACAACGTAAAGTTAATCGTTCGAAAATACGAGAGAGAAATAATAATTATATTATTCGTTTAACGTTCGATTCGATGAGTACTTTGTATTATTTATAAT
>NC_060960.1:8789338-8796838 GCF_910589235.1 Vespa crabro | reverse complement strand
AAAATAAAGAAAAAAACGAGCATGTCCTTACCGATATTTCTCGCGATTATTAATATACGCGGATTAATAATATAGGCGACTTTTATCAAAATTAACCTATCGCTTATACTCAATAAAGAAATCGTATAAAAGATAAGGTGAGTATCGATATTATTCTCGTCATTTGCGTGTGTTTTATGATGTTTCCTTTTTTTCTTCTTCTTCTTCTTCTTCTTCTTCTTCTTCTTCTTTTCCTACTTTTTTTTTTTTTCTTTGCACGATCAAAATTCAAAAAGGATACAAAATGTACGTTCTTAATTCAAGTTGATATAATACTCACAAAAAATATATTTTGTCTCATTAATATTCAATTATATGTCTCTAAGATAAACAATTTTTAAGGGTGTCCCGTTAAAATTTCAAGAATTACCGTGAACGTTAAAGTCAAAGGAAAATTTTTGATAACGTTTTAAGCTTTTCAACGCTTATATATATAATATATATATATATATATACACATACATATACTTAAGTTATAACCTTGGTTTAGTATTGTCGTTAACCACGAGAAACGTTTAAAATAAAGAAGATAAGAATGAATAGGAATTGTGTCAGGAAGAATATGCGATCAATTTTTATGATCGGTGGTCGATCATCTATTTTACGATGCGCCCATACGTATAAATTCTTTTGGCTTCTTCGTTTTTTTCTTCTTTTCTTTTTTTTTTTTTTCGTTTTCAATCCTACCACCCTCCCTCTTTCCTCTCCCCTACCCCAAACAAAATTCTTCTTGTTCTCGATTAACGCGTAACGAAGTGGACGCGTAAACATGCAAATGAATTTCATAAAAACAAAGCTCGGATAACAATGAAATGAAATGAAATGAAATGAAATGAAATGAAATGAAATGAAATGAAATGAAATGAAATGAAATGAAATGATATCTATCGTATACAATCTTTACGAATTATCAATGACTTAATGAGACTTAAATTAACGAAAGGTTTTAACTCTTTTCTACGTTTAACTCGTACGATCTCTTCCCGAGGACCAGGAAGAAAACTTTTTGATTTCGAATTTGAAAGGATACGAGTGAACCGCGCCCCTACGATAAAAACTTATATCCCCGTACCCCCTTCACTACCCCTGTTGTCACGCTTCGATTCCTCGATTCTCTCTTTCTCTTTAAATGTTCTCTTCTTTTCGTACGAACTTTTACATGGATCCTCTTGAAACTCGAACCCTTACGTTCTTACCTACCACTTTTCGATAAAGTTACGCCGGAGTTTCTCTTCGGATTTTTCTTTTTTTCTTTCTTTTTTCTTTTTTCTTTTTTCTTTCCTTTTTATTTCTCTTCCTTTTTTTTCCTTTTTCCTTACGTTTTCCTTTTTATCTCCCCCTCTCCGAATTCACTACATCCGAAATATTACTCTTTGCCGAGGATGTGATAATTAAAAAAAAAAAAAAAAAAAAAAAAAAAAAAAAGAGAGAGAGAATAGAAAGAAATAAAAAGATTTCTAATTTCGAAATATCTTCAGCACGAACGAAAAAGAAAATTTGAAAGTTATGCTAGGTCAACGTTGACAATTACATCGCGAAATGACGTAAACATAAGTTAGATATTAACTCGTTGTATTATCTTTTTTAAAACTTTGAAGTGGATGAAGATTGTTTATGAATATTTCAAATAAAAAGAAAGGAAGAGAGAGAGTGAGAGAGAGAGAGAGAGAGAGAGAGTGAGAGAGTGAGAGGGAGAGGGAGAGATGGGAGAGAGAGAGGGTGAGATGGAGGAAGAGAGGGAGGGAAAAATTTTATATAACATTTTCAACCGAGAGTGTCACTTTTGTAAATGCTATGACATTATCTTAATTAAAGTGACTCATAACCATTTAACTACATTCAGTTTTTCGTCGAGAAAAATTCGCGACGATGAAACAAAGAAAAGAGAGAGAGAGAGAGAGAGAGAGAGAGAGAAAATAAAAAAAGACAAGAAGAGAGAAAAAAAAGTTGTACGAACTTTTACTTTTTAAGTACTACCTTGAAATGTGTCAAGGAAAAAGAAAAAAAAAAAAAAAGACAAATGAAAATAAAAACAAACGAAAAAAAAAAGAAAAACAAAAAAAAAAAAGGGAGATAACGTGAGAATGAAAATATGCGCGCGAGTCAAAAAGAAGAAAAGAACAAAAAAAAGAAAAAAAAAAAAAGAAAGAGGTAAACAAATAAATAGAAAATAAAATTAAAAAAAAAAAAAACAGAACAAATTACGCCTCCGATTTAATTTACATTAATTTGAAATCACAAAATACTTGAATCCGATTCAACGATATTGAAAATCATAATCTTATCGAATACGTTCAACGTAAGATATTCAATTTTATAGACAGCACCAACTTTTCTTTATTATGCAAATTTCAAATTCATATAATACTTATGCGCGTATAGAATTGAATAAAAATAAAAAGTGCAAATAGAAACCATTGTAGTTTTCACGATTGCGATATCAACGTAATATAAGTTGTTACACACACACACACACACACACACACACACACACAGACGTACACACAAAGACGCACGTGTGTAAATATTTTTTTATAATATAACAGGTGTTCTTGATTACCACTATTCATACTCATGCATAGAAATATTAAAATGTTCAATGTCAATGGATAAATTCTTATTACGTCGGACAAAGATAATACGTGGGCGGTGCGTTTAATATAAAAATAAATAAAAAAATTAAAATTAAAATAAAAGTAAATAGAAAAGAAGAAGAAGAAGAAGAAGAAGAAGATGATGATGAAGAAAGAAAAAAATCATAGATCACGATATATCTTTCAAACGTTCGAACGAATTTTTTGAACCGGACGATATACGATAGTCGGGACAAAATAACCTCAGGGAGGGAGGAGGGCTAGAGGGTTAAACATTTCAAGAGTGAAACGTCAAACATTCTATCTCTCTCGACTCAAGAGACATGGGACAGAGTAAATAAGTGTACCTACGTCCGACTCAATTGGTTAGCGCTTTTTTTATTTTTTCTTTTCCTGTTTTTTCTTTTTTTTTTTTTTTTTTTTTTTTTTTTTTTTTTTTTTTTTTTTTTTTTTTTCATTTAAGTTCGTTCATCGAATTAATCGTGAAATTATTTAACGTTAAATCTAAATCAGACAATTTTAATTATTAAACGTTTCATCGATCTCGATTTAATTTCAGATTTAAAAAGTGAACAATACAACGAAAGATATTTATTTTTTAACATAAAATTCTCTCGTCGATAATTAAATCCAATCGAAGAGAAAAAAAAATTAGATTGATTTCTTTTTATTATATGAATTGTCTTCTAGATTGGTTCAAATGTCGGTATTCGAGTCTGAAAGTAAAAGAAAAAGAAAAAGAAAAAGAAAAAAGAGAAAAATGAAAAGAAAAAGAAAAAAAGGGAAACATGAAAGGACGGGAAAGGGGGATTCGTGTAAAATCGTCGGCCTCGTAATGGCGGCCCGAGGTGATCTCGAAATTAAAAGCGAAAACGGCAGATGCACTGTGCCGTGCCGTGCCGTGCCGTGCCGTGCAACACGACACGATGCGTCCACGACCAGGTACTTACAACGAGTGTGCCGGGTGCATTAAAATGGCTGAGCACGGGATATACAGATGCCGCGGCCTCGAGTAAAAACAACATTAGCCTAAATCGGGCTAATTAGTGGAATGGTCGTGGATACCGACGCCGCCGCCACCACCACCACCACCACCACCACCACCGACTACCCATTCTCGCCAAGTGTTTCATCGACTTTGGCTCTCTTTCTTTCATTTCCATTTTATCCTTTTTTCCTCCTTTATTTGAAACATCAAAACAAAATCCAATCAAAAGTCAAAACGATTCAATAATCTACGATCGACCGATTCGTAAACTGAAAACACAAACGCGGATATGATTTGTACTGTCTGTCTATTATATATATATAAAAAAAAAAAAAAAAAAAAAAGAAAGAAGGAAAAAGAAAAAAAAAATTACGTCGATGATAGAACAGGACAAATCGCTTGGGAAATATAGAGAGGAGGGGAGGCAAGCAAAAAAAAAAAAAAAGCGCGCGTGCACAAAAAATGGAAAAATAAAAAAGACGTCGTTATCGAACTGAACTTCTGTAAGATTTAAAAGGGAAAAAGATTTAAAAAGAAAAAAAAAAAAAAAAGAAAGAAATAATCCCTCCCAAGAAAAAGATGAAAGAAGAACGAGAAGAGAGAAATTTCGGAGATTGATACGTGAAAAGAAAAATTAAGGACAACGTGTTTAATCATAAATATCAAAAACTCAATCGATGATTCCCTTTGGAATTATTCTACGAAGTTTCGATTCCTTTTTTCGCCGTGTAACATTAGCGTCAAATAGTACCTACAGCAGAAGCAGAAGAAGCAGTAGCAATAATATATAACAGTAGTAGTTGTTGTAGTAGTAGTAATGATAGAAGCAGACAACAGTAGTAGCGTTCTTCCCGTTCTCGATAGTTTCGAAGCGCGAGCGAATGCTCTTTCAAGGCGTTCCGACAATAAAGCCAACCATTCCGCGCGTTTTCCTGCACCGACTTCATCGTGACTGCTAACGCAAGGGTGCTTCGTAGCTGCGTTTAGCCGTCCCAAGAGAAAGAGAAAGAGAAAGAGAGAGAGAAAAAGAGAGAGAGAGAGAGAGAGAGAGAAGGACAGAATATATGCGTGTGTCTTTCCGTATGTATCCGTGTGTATGCATTTATATAGGTGTATGTGTGTGTGTGTGTGTGTATATGCATATATGCTTGTGCGTATAAATGTGTGTTGAAACTCACACTGTTTATGGAGTGAACGAAAGAGAGAAGAGAGTCTCGAGCCATTCATTAGGGCTCTTTGCTCTCGACACAAGAGCTCCCTGTTATACTTTCCAAGCTGGGAACGCGCGTCGACGTTTTCAAACGATCATCTACTAAAATGCCGGACTCATGGAAAAACGTCGTCAAGAATCTCGCGTGCTTATTAACGACGACGCGTAAACACGCATTAAACATCTACCCAACCAACCACTCATCCGATGAAACAAACAACCAACCAACCAAGCAACCATCCAACCAACCAACTATCCATCCAACCTTCTTTTCCATCATCAATATCAACGGTACTGGTGTTGCCCTCCTTTCCAACTCTGGATCATGTTTAAACGTATTCGAAAATTCTTTTATCACGATATTCCTACGTTGCCTTTTGATTTCTTTTACTAATCTCTTTTTTTTTTTTTCTTTTTTTTTTCTTTTTATTCTATTTTAATCCATCCAATACACCATCCATGTTTTGAGCTGACTTTTTTCTGATCTTTTTTTTAACTTTTAAATACTTAAAAGATATATATATATATATATATATATATATATATATATATATATTGGTCGAAAAAGTGATAAGCAAAATAAATAGAATTAATGCAATTGATGAAATTCCAATTAATATATAAAATTAAATTGAAAAATTAATTGTGAAAATAATATTTGTTATTTCATTAAGTATCGAACAAAAATCAAATTTAATCGTAAGTAATACAATCGAGGATATACAAAAGGAATATGATTATTTTCAATGTTTACCTATTATCGAGAAGTCCAAATATTTGAGGGATTATATATGTGCGAGTGTATAAAAAAATACAAAAAAAAAAAAAAAAAAAAATAAAAAAAAGGTAAAAGAAGAAGAAGAAGAAGAAGAAGAAGAAGAAGAAAAAGAAAAAAAAGCAGAAGGAAGAAAAGAGAAAGGATATACGGATAAATCACACAATTCACAATGCGTATGAACGAATCGAACTTAAAGTCGTAGTATTCAATCATAAAATCCAATTAGATTATTATATATCCATTAACGTAATCAAAAGTCGAACTTAACGCGCATTTCTCGTTTTCCTTTTTGTCTCGTTTTTCTTTTTTTATTTTTTTTTTTTTTTCTTTTCTCTTAGACGCACGTACCCACCTATCTACTTGCCTACCTACCTACCTACCTACCTACCTACCTATCTACCTACCTACCTAGCTAGCTACCTAGCTACCTAGCTACCATAAAAGCCTGCCGATCATCATTAACGTTAATACGTTTCTGCATGGTATGCCCCATCTATTTACGCCGTTTACGCCGTGCTACGTAGCCAGGACGGATTTAATCAGAAAATAACGCCCATCACCGCGATCGATCATCATCGCGCGGTTACGAGTTCCTCTCCGGAGGAATAAGAGAAAAAGGGAAGAAAGAGAAAGTAAAAAAAAAAAGAAAGAAAAAAGAAAAAAAGAAAAAAAAGAGGAAAAAAGAAAAAAGAAAAGGAGAAAAAACCAAACCACGAAAAAGAAAGAAAGCAAGAAACGAAGGAAAGCAAGAAATGAAGGAAAGGAGGTCGTTCCTTCGTTCCTTACCTTCGTTCGTTATCGCTTCCTTCATCGAGAACTTGAAGTAGAGTGAAATGGATTATCAGAAGGCCGAAGAAAAATTGCCGGTCAATCGAGACAGAGAGAGAGAGAGAGAGAGAGAGAGAGAGAGAGAGAGAGAGAGAGAGAGAGAAAAGAGGGAAAAAAAGTGGAAAAGAGAAAGAGAGAGAGAGAGGAAAGGATGTTAGATCGTCCTTGTAAAAGAAGAAAGAAGAAAAATCAACGAAAGGAACGAAAAAGAGAGAGAGAGAGAGAGAGAGAGAAAAGAGGAAAAGAGAAAAGGGAAAAAGAGGGGGAAAAAAGGGAAAAATCTATCCGCATGATCTCGAACACGAGTAAACGTTAGTAACTTTCGAGACGGAGGAGAAACGCAATTACTTGCGTTTCGTCGATTCCGCGACCGTTTCGTCGATTCCCTTTGATCTTCTCGATTCGTTAAAGTGTCGCTTAACGATACATATATCGTAAATTGAGCACGCGTTCAAATTAAAGAGAAAAACTTAACAAGCGAAATGGATAGATAGACGGATAGATAGATGGACAGAGAGAGAGAGGGGGAGAGGGAGAGAGAGAGAGAGAGAGAGAGGGAGAACATAGACCTCGTGAATTTTGGGCGACAATATCGGCCACTTTTGGACGGAAACGTCGAACCGCACGAATTTCCTGCAGGGTTTACCGAATTCGCAGAATTCCCGGGTTTTCGTTTGCGGAATGTTTCCAACGAATCGCCAATTCAATGGCTTTAATTATTCACCGATGATTAAAATGACCTATTAGCGAACAAGAAAGGTCGTTGATCGCCTCCTATTTTGATCCATGGTACCATCACCGTACACCCTTTTGCTCCACCCAATCGCCCCCTCCCTCCCTACCCCGTCCCAATCCATTCTCTTTGTCCTATTTCACTCTTCACGCTCGTTCTTTCCTTCACCCATCGTTGACCACGTGGAAAACATCAGGAAATATAACATCGATACCACTCGTTTAATATATGTAATGTATCCATATTCATTTCATTATCCTCATCATTTATTGATACAAATTATAAACGATACGTTCTCTCTCTCTCTCTCTCTCTCATTCGTTAAAAAAG
>NC_060960.1:8774338-8786838 GCF_910589235.1 Vespa crabro | reverse complement strand
AAAATGTATCTTCTCTCGAAGAGATCGGTATATGGAGATAAGTTACATATTTAAATAAATAAATAAAAAAAAAAAAAAAGGGGGAAAAAAAAATTCAATTATAACAACCGATACAGAGATATACGAACATTTTATTTACGAGAAGGTGAGAGATAAAAGGAAAATTTATAGAGTATCTTTTAATGTCGTATATAGAATTTTATCTGAATATTATTAATGAACGTGTTCTCTGTAAATAGCCCATATAATGATATGATCGGACTTCTTTATTCATCTGTTTTACGATCGGATTAATTTTCGATGCATATTTCACCGGTGAGAAACAATTTCGAAAATGGACGATTGAACGTTTTTATATATAATAATATATATATGTATATACATGTATCTACATATATATACAGGATGTATATACATATATATATATATATACATATACATACATACAGGACTAAAAACGATAGAACTCGAATTAACTTATCCCATCGTGATTTCTATAAATAAATAAGTAACGAGTTAAATGATAATGAGCACAATTTTTCACGTGATTTTACATTTTAAATTTCGCGACGATTTAGATTCATGGTAATTGCTATCATTTATTATTATTAACTTTTCTTTTATAACATAAGAATTATGATTCTCGTAGAGTGGATTAAGACAAAAAAAAGAAAAAAAAAAAAGGAAGAAGAAAATGAAGCTCGCACAAAAGTGTCATCCTTCGATCGAATTTCCAAAAATAATGATGTAGAGAGAGGTGAAAAAAAGGGAAAAGAATGGAGGAAAAAAGAAAAAAAAAGAAAAAGAAAAAAGAAAAAAAAACGTCATTCGACAATAACGCGATCGCGATACTTTTTTGGCTTCCGATAGATTTCAAAGGACTCTTTTGATCTAAGGTAATAGCATGTTCGTACGCTTTATCATTGAACAAAACTGATCTCTCTCTCTCTCTCTCTCTTTCTTCCAATCGAAAGTAACGAAACCTCGCGTTGTTCTATCTTTTCGCTTATCGTGTATTTCGCATAGATATGAAAAAAGAAGGAAGAAAAGAAAGAAAGAAAGAAAGAAAAAAAGAAAGAAAGAAAGAAAGAAAGATAGATAGATAAAAATTTATATATATATATATATATATATAAACACAATTAATCTTGTAATTTCGAAATAAATGAGATAGGGAAAATGGAAATTCGTCGCGCTCCTTCCCGTATTCCTCTTTCTTAATTCTTTTCAAATTCGATCACGTGATCGGATAATCGAATCGAATAAAAAGGCTTGGTCAAGAGAGAGAGAGAGAGAGAGAGAGAGAAAATTTCGTGATTCCTCTGTCGAATGGAACTTAAAGCAAGTCGAGTTAGAGTCGGAAAGCTTGATGCTTGAAGGATCTTTATCAGAGGATGGAAATTGTAGTTAAATATTTGGTCTCTTCTTTTTCCTTTTCTTATTCGTTTTTTCTCCTTTGTGGATGAAAAAGAGAGAGATAGAGAGCCAGAACGAGAGAGAGAGAGAGAGAGAAAGAGAAAGAAAGGAAGTCGGGAAAGTTGGGGGAACGAAAACGAGCTTCCGTTCGTATAAGAAAGTTCAAACGTAGCACGTAAAGCCGTGTTAAAAGCTTCCTTTCTATCCTTTACTCACTTCCTTTACGATCAACGAACTCATATTTTATACATATATATATACATATATATATATATATATATATATATATATATATATATATATATTTCTTCTTCTTTCTTTTGAATCTTTTTTCAGTCCCCAATCACAATTGCAAGAAGTTATCGGGAATACTGATAGTAGGAAGTCGATTTGAAACGCGATACCCGGTATAAGCCACGGCTACGACCAATGCCTATTAATGGCACGCGGAGTATTCCAGCAAAGTTTTGTCGATATAAGGTCAGACTTTAATATCGACTAAACCGAAAGCGTTGCTTTCCAACCGGAATCGTTCACAAACTCGTTCTCTACTATTTCTTCGGTTCGTCCTTCTCTTCGTATACATATATATATATATATACATATATATATATATATACATATATATATATATATATATATATATATATATATATATCTTTACGAAAAGAACGATTTACGAGTAAACGATTTTCCGAAACGATTGTATTACGATCTTATACGATAGATATTTATTTATATAAAATAAATAATTAATTTTCCCATTGAAAACTTTCTTGAGATATTCAAACGTCACGTTATTTTACATACATACGAATTTTATATATATATATATATATATATATATATATATATACATATTAATTTTATAATACGAAAAAGTCAAACTTCAAAGTCAATTAAATTACTGATTATCATAAACAGTTAAGATATTGTTAATTTCAATATAATCAGGTAATATTCTTATCGACGATCTAATTATTTTAGAATTAGTTTGGAAAATCGTGAAGGAGAGATCAAAGGGTAAGAGTAAATAAATATCACCGAAGAAGCCATTAGCGGAACGATAATTGGAAGACAAGCGCTCTCGGGCAATCGATCTACGATAAGGTAAAATGAACGAGAATTGCTTGTTTTTGCAATCATGATTTGCACTGCTGAGGTGATCCAATTAATCGTCGTCCGCTTAATTTCGTCTATTTTCGAAGGCTTCTGTTTGGACAGACAGAGAAAGATAGATAGATGAAGACAAAGAGAGAGAAAGAGAGAGAGAAAGAGAGAGAGAAAGAGAGAGAGAGAGAGAGAAAGACAGATAGTTCTTCTTCCGCACGTCACGTCTGCGTTCTGTGTTTCAAGATAAGGAAACATCGAAAGAACGAAAAAGGTATTCTAAATTTCTTAGAGAAGGTTACGTGAAAGGCTGAGCATTGGTCTGGAATACGTGCTACAAGGTTCTTGTACATATTTGAAAAGAGCAAGAAAATACTCCAGTATTTTATATATTACAGAATTACCTATATATATATATCTAATAATATATATATATATATATTTTTTTATTTATATATATATATATATATATATATATATATATATATATATATGAGAAACTTATTGCAAATTTGAGTTAAAAGTATTTTTAGAACTTTTAGGGAGGGGCGGGCAGTTGGGGCAATTAGGACGGGAGGAAAAAAAATATACGTAGAAAACATAAAAATATATATATATATATATATATATATATATATATATGTACGTTCTGTTTTTTTTTTTTACGGATAAAAAAAATCTTCACAAGTTTGCATTAAAAAATGCGTTGAAATTATTTTAGAAGAAGAAGAAGAAGAAGAAAAAAGAAAGAAAGAAAGAAAAAAAGAAAAAGAAAAAATCTAAAGTTCAAGATGACTGCGTTTAAAATCTAAGATCAAGTAAAATTTCCAATAATTATTAATCATCATGTTTTAATAGAATCACAAACGACGTATATAGATGATGAGCCATCTTACTTTATCATTATTCGTCTTTTACGGAGCAAGATGATCATCGTTTTAAAGAGGGGGAAACGATCGCGTGACTTTCCATGAACCCGATTGGGTACCGGTTCGCCACTTTACAAAGGGGCCACGTGCCTTTTCTACGTTCCGCACGAGCGAACGTGTCCCAATTTTTAATCCTTTGCCCGCCTTTGCGAACTATCGATCTTCCATAGACGTGGCGTTGCTATCACGACACGATCGTCGCAAGAAGAAAGAGAGCTACGAGCGATTGATTAATACAGAAGAAGGGAGTTTACGCACTACCATCAGCATTCATACCTTTTTCATTTTCTTTCAAGTAAACATAAAATAATAAAATAATAAAGCGAAATTATTAGCGTTAATTTACAAAACGAATAAAAAGGTAAGGAACAACAAAAAAGATAATAATAATAATAATAATAATAATAATAATAATAATAATAATAATAATAATAATAATTTTTATATATTTTTTTATAATACCGATCGAGTTTATTAATTAAGACACAAGTGTATTTAATTAAGAACAAGTTTTTATCAATTTTCTTTCTCTCTTTTTTCTTTTTTTTATGAAACGAACGAAATTCCAGATAATACTGAACACGTAATATATATATTATATATATATAGTGTGTTTAAAAGAAATGTATTCATTTTATATCCCTTAACATCGCAATAACCTAATATCAAGCACAAACATTCTACAAATTCTTTCTGATCTTTTTGAATTCCGTCGTTGTTGGTGCAGAGGGTTATTACTTGGTACGATCATCGTCCTCCTTTGGTCCGGGCATACAAGGGAATTTCTCTCTTGTATTTAAGGGAGAGATGTTCGGAATTCGAACGAGTCCGAAAACGTGGAATGGCTTGTCCCATGACGATATATACATGAGTAAGGTATATATACACATTTACAATAGATAGTACATCCACCATTTAATATACTATACGTAGACATTTATTAAATTAAAATTTGTCGAAACTTTCGTAAGAATAAAAAAGGAAAGATCGAAGACACGTCGAAGATGATACATTTTAATTTATTAATTAATTGAATTTATTAATTAATTAAATTTAACGCAATGCGTATTTCACGATTATTATCGATCGAATTATTATGAATTATCGTAAGGATTAATTTCAATGTTGTTAATTATAATTATAAATACGTTCATATTTCGTCTGTTACGTAATGACGATAAGAACGATCGAAAGAAAAGATAATGTCAAAAGGGACGAATTTTATGCTCACTCGTTTTATTATATCTCATTCGAAAATGTGAGAATAGTCAGCTGTAACCCTTCCTCAATTTATCTCTTTCTCTCTCTCTCTCTCTCTCTCTCTCTCACTCTCTGTGGAATAAGCCGAGACACGCGTTCCACTAAGAAACATTCCAAAAAGAGATAGAGATAAAGATAGATATAGAGATAGAGATAGAGATAGAGATAGAGATAGAGATAGAGAGAGAGAGGAAAGTCGAAAAATACGAAACACGGATGAGAGAAAGAGAAAGAGAAAGATAGAGAGAAAAGTAACTCGCTGGGATGATGCCGCGCGGATAAGATAGAGAGATGAACAACAAGAGCGCGTGAGAAAGAGAGAGAGAGAGAGAGAGAGAGAGAGAGAGAGAGAGAGAGAGAGGAGTAAAAGAGGGAGATAGAGTAGCGTAAAACGTATTCATCGTGTGGGGGAGTTACGGGGGCAGTTATCACCGGGTGATAACTCTTATTGCAGCAATAAAGTCGCGTTGCTACCCTCCAGAGGCGCCAACTACTCCCCGGAGGCTGTTCTCGTTACCGTTTCCTCCCTTGCCATCTCTCTCTCTCTCTCTCTCCCTTCCTCTCTCTCTCTCTCTCTCTTTCTCTTTTCCCTCCATTCAGCAGTAGGGCGTATGTTGCGATCCAAGCCACGTTACGTAGCAGTTTAGTAGCACGATGCAGTTTGCTTCGCCTCGTAAACGTCCCGTTTTGTTTGATCTCGAGAGCTCGTGCACACGAAAGATATATATATATATATATATATATATATATATAGTGAAAGAAAGAGAGAGAGAGAGAGAGAGAGAGAAAAGAGACGAAATCTTCGAGGTCTAGCCTCATCGTCGCCAGAGATATCGCCAAGGAAGACCGGGTAACATACACTCTTTATTTCTTTCTCTCTCTCTCTCTCTCTCTCTAAAATCTTTGGAATATCGGATAAATATCGATCATATTATGTGTTTACCAATAAAAATCAAATTTTTCTTATCGTCGATTAACAATTATTTCAACAGATATAAAAATCAACGATACGTCAGAAGAAAATATTTGTGCCTAATAGAGGCGATATAAGATAGATGATCATTCACAACGTTTCAAGTAATATTTCTGTTTCTTCTTCTTCTTCTTCTTCTTCGTTTTCTTTTTTTTTTTCGTTTTTCTCTCTTCCTTTTGCAAATAATTTTCTTTCTTCTTATCCAGAAAATACGAAGAGGGACGAGGATGTTGGGAAAAGGAACGGGAGGATGTTGGAAGTGGAAGATGGATGATCGCCTACGTCTTTTGGAGATATCGTAGAATAACATAGAAAAAAGAAGAAAAAAAGAAAAAGAAAAAGGAAAATTCGTTCGACAACATTCACAGTTTCCCCATTCGAATCTATATATATATATATATATATATATATGTATGTACGTATGTATTTATGTATGTATTTATGTATCTAAGTAAGATCAATTAAAAAGTGAAAGAAAATAATTACATATCTCGGAGAACTAAACTGTTCTCGATGTTCAGCGTAACATTCGAATAACGAACACAGTGCGAAATCGTGGCTAAGTCCCTTGGGTGGTAGTCTGCCGCCCTCTGATTACTACATTCAACACAATCTCCGCCATTGTCTCCGGCACGCCTAGTACCAAGGACATATTAATATTACGTAGCGGGATAGAAGATGTCCATTTCGGGCTGAATAATCCAAACCAGCCGTTCCTTCCCTGAGTTCTAGAACGTTATAGACCGTGCTCTTTGGATTTCCCCCCTCTCTCTCTCTTTCTCTGTTTCCCTTCCTCTCTCGTTCACTTACTCTCTCTTTCTCTCTCTCATTTACTCTACGAATGTCGGTGCGTTTGTATAAGAGAAATAGACAAGGAAGAGGAAAATAGAGAGAGAGAGAGAGAGAGAGAGAGAGAAGGAGCATGTGTGTGTGTGTGTGTGTGAGAGAGAGAGAGAGAGAGAAAGAGAGAGAGAGAGAAACATCGTTGTCCTCGTCATCGTGAGAATTGCAAGGCTGTTACCTAAGGGGTGAAGGGCTTGTTCCTCTTCGTGATGGATTATCGTGAGATTTCGCAACACTCTTAGACGCGTTAGACCGTCCCTGTGACCCAAACGTCTGCTAGACACTGTCTGAGAGTTCCTACGATGGTTCCTACTGTACGAGAAACTATCAAGTGAGAAAGAGAATGGAGAAGGGGCAGAAGAGAATAGAGAGAGAGAGAGAGAGAGAGAGAGAGAGTGAGTGAGTGAGAGAGAGGGAGAGAAAACATACGCATTGGTTTCGTTCTCATTGAATATATGTATACTCGACGTAAACGAAAGAAAAAGAAAAGAAAAGAAAAAAAAAACGTAAACAAAGCGATCGATCTCCATGCTGTAATACGAATCATCAAAAGAAAGAAACGAAAGAAAATATATAAAAGTACATAGAGTTAATTTCACGTTAAATGTAAACACGGACTATCACAAAACAAAAAGACCCCATTCTATCTGACGGCACAAGGACGAGGAAACGAATGATTACATACATATATATATATATATACACAGGTAAGTAATAATATGAGCGTTAGTTTTATCGTAACATTCGTGATATAAGGTAGAGGAACGAGGAGAAAGAAGAACGAAGGATATGATATAGACATATCTTTTACGAAAGAATTAATAATCGTATTTATTGTAACGAGTTTATAGGTATGACGATAGCAAGTATATTTAATACTGATAGTTGTCCTCGTTGTAGATGATAATGACAGTGATGGTGATTGTCTTTGTTCGTCGTTGTCTTCGTTGTCTACGTTGTCGTGTCGCGAATGACGACGGTGATGGTAAAAGAAAAGGAGAAAGGTGAGACGGAAAGTCGAGCGGAAAAGGTAACGATCGCGATGACATTGCGGATAAAGGGAATCGTCGAATGAGCACCATCGTACGTTTAGCTTGCTGGGTGCAAAAGGAAGCAGGGTCGGGAGGTTGCGGGAAAAGAGTAGGGATAGAGGTAGAGAGGTCGAGGATGGGTAAGACCGCCTTACTGATCACGGCATCACGCCACCGTACTACCCAGATATTTTAAAGCGACTGGATGGCCGGGGGTTGCGAATATCACTCTCTCTCTCTCTCTCTCTCTTTTTCTCTTTCTTTCTCTTTCTCTCTTTCATTCTAACTGGTGGTAGCACTGGGAGTAACGCTTTTACGACTACACCTTCAGCATCTAGAATATCACTACCACACGAAAAAGGAACGTTCCGTAACGATCTCTTCCTCCATTCCCCTTTTCATAGATAATGTTCACTCTTTCTCTCTTTTTTTTTTCTTTCTTTCTTTCTTTCTCTCTCTCTTTCTCTCTCTCTCTCTCTCTCTCTCTCTCTCTCTCTCTCGTTGGTAGTCACCAACCTCTCAAAGAATTTCCATATGAACCGCGTACGTACGAATTCGTTGCCTTTTCGAATTGCACTCGCACGGGACACGCGTACATATATGTGTATATATATATATACGAGGGTGAGAGATGGTAAATGGGAGAGTGGGCGGAGGGTACAATCCTACCGCGAGCGACGAACGACTACCTACCCTCCCACCCCCTTAGTCCTAGCCCTCCCTAAAGCAGCCTTTCACCTGATCGATATTACAACCAACTTCTTGCCGTCTTTCGGCGGACAGTTTAGTTCACTCGTAGTCGTTTAACTTTTTGATTGATGATTCGTAATCTCTTTGTTATCTTAAGACGATTGCTTACTTACTTATTTACTTACTTACTTACTTACTTACTTACTTACTTACTTACTTACTTACTTACTTACTTACTTATTTACTTACTTATTTGCTTGTTTGCGTACTTGTTTATTTTCTCTCAAATTTTCTTCATTAACATTGAAAATATCTTGTTCATTATGCTTGAGGACGATACATTGGAATAATCATTAAAATGTGGCAATGATACGATAAACAATTATTTATTAATCGAGTTCCATGTGTTTGCCACGTCGAAAGGGATAGGTGGGAAGGGGGTGGGGGAAGAAAAAGAAAAAGTTGAAAAATGAAAAAGAAAGAAGAAAGGAAAGAAGAAACACGAAGGATATTTTTTCTTCCAATGGTAATCCTTTTTATTGAACCCTTTAATTAAACCAGAAGAGTGATGTCGTTAAAACGAGGGAACACCATTTTTTTTATTCTCTCTCTCTCTCTCGCGCGCGCGCACGCGTTCTCGATTAACGAGATGCACGTGGGCAAATGTTGTAAGTAGCGATATCCTCGACGTATCGAACATCGAGTGTAACGAGTCGAACATGGTAAAACGTTAGACTCGAACGAACGAATGAACGAACGAACGAACGAACGAATGAACGAAATGTGGAGAGCGGTCGATGGTAAAGCCGATAGAACGGGGAGGTAACGCGCGATCGGTTAGAGTGAGTAGGGATGGTAGAGAGAGAGGAGAAGGGGAGGGATAGGGGGTTGATTCCTAATCTCTGTTGCGCCAGGAGTTACTGATAATTGCACCCGGGGAAACTCGCAAAACGTACGATAAATCACCGGCCGCTGTAAAATATAGGAAACGCTCCATCGAAGGTCTCTCTCTCTCTCTCTCTCTCTCTTTCTCTTTCTCACACATACCCACATACATAGACACACACACACAAATATACATGTATATAGTCAACTACATTTACTCGCTCACTCACTTACTCTTTCGTTTAGTTAAGGGCGATAAGGCGAACGATAAATCAATCGCGTGGGATGCGCTAAACGATCTCAACCGAGCGAGCAACGAGCGAATAAACGAACGAACACGACTTTCAACGTGATTTTTACCTTATCGAAAAAGTATTTCCCGCGAAAAGAGAGTGTGAGAGAGAGAGAGAGAGAGAGAGAGCGGGAAGAAGGGAAGACAGAGGGCTAGAACTTTCGTTTATATTTCGCAAAGGTAATATATATATATATATGTATATATGTTTCAG
Source organism: Vespa crabro (assembly GCF_910589235.1). NCBI lineage: Eukaryota > Metazoa > Arthropoda > Insecta > Hymenoptera > Vespidae > Vespa > Vespa crabro. The sequence goes on along the minus strand of NC_060960.1, from coordinate 8,777,195 downwards.
TGATTTAATAATACGCATGAATCTTTTTTTTAAATTTTCTTTTTTCCTTTCCCATCCTCTCCCCACCTCCCATCCAGTCTATATCACATTTCCTCCTACGTTTCGTAAAACTCGATTCCAATAAAATTTTCAATATATACCTCGATACGTCTCTATGAAATTAATATTCTACGTATCAAAATGTCGTTGGTCTCGTAAAAAATAAATAAAAAATAATATTTTTTATTCCAACGTAGTAATCGCTACGATCCTCTTAGTTGAATATTAATTTTCATTCTTTAACGGGCTAATTTTAAGTGCGATTAAAGAAAAGTCGTTCGAAAATAACGTAAGAGAAGAGAATAATCTGACAAAGAATAGCAGAAATATTTTAATTTCTCTTTCTCTGAGAGAGAGAGAGAGAGAGAGAGAGAGAGATTGAGAGAGAGAGAATCGTCGTCGTAAGGTCATTCTTATGAAATTATAACAGCGAGGAAGTCGAATAAGACGGAAATTAAGGTCATCGAGAGGCGAGCGATGTTAAATACGGTTATTAGCTTTGAACAGCGAACTCTCTCTCTCTCTCTCTCTCTCTCTCTCTCTCTCTCTCTCTCGCTATTTATCTCTGTCTCTATCTCTCTGTCTACCATCGAATGGAACAATAAATAGAAATTTTCATGGAATATCCAGTAACGTGGAATGAACAGCTTGTAGCAAGAAGAACGAGCAAGTCGAAAAGGTGGGATGGGTTTGGATGGGGTGGGGGAAACGGAGGGGTTAACAGAGGGGGTACGGCGCTGCGTCACAATGAATGGGAATAATTAACAGGGAGAATATGAAGGAAGGGATGGGATGGGAATCGGATGGGAGGAGAGAGTCGGGAGTTGGATGATGAGGATGATGAGGATTGAAGGGCTCGGGGGGGAAGGAGGGTGGTGCTATGGAGGGGATTGAGGAACCCCTATAAAGGGTGAGATCCGGAAAAGCCAAGGAAAGTCTGTTTATAAAAGCGAGTGGAATGAGTAGGAAGGAAATACGATTAGTGACTAAGGGAGATGTTTGAAACGGGTGATGAGGAGAGACGGGAATGAAATGTTGTAAATGGTTGACGAGAGAGAGAGAGAGAGAGGGAGTAACAAACAAAAGTAAATAAAATGTTTCGGTACGTCTAAACGTTCCGTCGGTATCGCGTGCACGGATTAGAGGATAGAAGATCTAAGCCCTGTCCCGTCCCTATCACCGAAAGGCCGGGCAATCGGGGAGGGGACCCTTCTTTTCCTTTATTTTCTTTTCTCTTCTTTTCTTTTCATTCATTTCTTTTTCTTGCCCTTTAAAAAAAAAAAAAAAAAAAGAAAAAAAAAAGTACTATACATACCTACACGAACGTATACACGAAAACCGTTCAAAGTCACGGTAACGAGCCGGAACGATTGGGCTCGCTCGTAAAAAGGAACAGAGAACCCAAACTGGTTCTGAAGAAATGGATCCTTCTTTTTTTTTCTTCTTCTTCTCTTTTTCTTCCTCTTCTTTGCAATTTTTTCTTTTTTCTTTTTTCAAGTATGAGAAAATTTTCTAATTTCTTTTCCCCCTTTTCCTTTTATTAACATACTTTGAACCTCCGCCGACGTCTTCGTTAAGAACCCGTTTCCAAGCCTAATAAGAACCTACGTTACGATCTTCCCTACCTACCTACCTACTTCCCTACCTACCTATCTACCTACCTACCTGTCTACTTTTCTTCGTCGTTTAAACGAGGCTGGGTGTCGTCGAAAGAGAAGAAGGTAATAAAGGCGATCGACTACGAAGGATTGTGACAAAAGCTCTTTACTCTCTCTCTCTCTCTTTCTCTCTTTCTTTCTCACTCTTTTTTTCTGTCTGTCGATCGTGCACTGATGCATAAATATTCAAGAGAGAGAGAGAGAGAGAGAGAGAGAGAGAGAGACTCCAGTGATTCTAGAAGATTTTAAAGAGAAAAAAAAATACGTTTATGGTTGCACATCCTCGAACAATTCCCACTCCTTTTCCGGCTCTTCATATTCCTTCGATATACCTCGTAACCCAACCCTTATTGTTCTCCTCCTCCTCTTCCTCCTCCTCCTCCTCCTCCTTCTCCTCCCCGTAGTCCTCATCGTCATTGTCGTCGAGGAATCATGAATCATCTATTAATATCCGTTCGCTCGTTGACGAGCTCGCATCACCACAGATGGATTCCTTGTCTCTCGCCATTATCATTATATACGCGCAATTTACTGCGGCCCGCGGGGGGAGGGGAGAGGAGAGGAGGAGAGGAGAGGAGAGGAGAGAGTGAGAGCTGGTGGACCATAGAAAGGGGGAATGGTTGGGGGATGGACGGGGATAGATCAGGGGGGGAGGTGGATCGGGGTTTGGAGGAGTGACAGCAGGAGACGGAGGGTTGACATAGGTGGTAGTGACGGTGGTTGCTTTACTCTGGATCGTAACACTTCCAAGACGCGTTCACGAGTTCACGGCTCGTTAACTCTCGCTGTTGTGGTAATTCTGCATGGACCAGTAGAGAAAGCTAAAGAGAGAGAAAGAGATAGAGAGAAAGAGAGAGAGAGAGAGAGAGAGAGAGAGAGAAAGAGTCGTTGCATAAACTTCGTACTTGGCCAGAGGAGAATATTTGGAATTCGTTAACCATTCGACTAGAATTTGCGTACGGTGCTTTCCAAAGTAATTCGAACGGTCCACGAACGAAGGATGCAAATTTCGAGAGAACGTTAATATCGATGGAGAAGATCGGCTACAAGGTTTCTACGAGCTAGAATACTTACGGGATGGGAGATTACTCTGGGATATCCTCTTATCGTTAAGCCTAGTTATCAAACCGACATGCATGCATACTAGATATGTGAAAGTT
>NC_060960.1:8759338-8766838 GCF_910589235.1 Vespa crabro | reverse complement strand
TTTCTTTTTTGCTTATCGTTCGGTAAAATGTTACAGGTATAATATAGATATGTTTTAGATACATATCATATCAATTATTTGTTAAAAAAATTTTTACTCATTTCCTTGACAGAACGATACAATATTAATAGATTTTCAATAATAACTCGGAAAATTTTAATGATTATTGCCGATATTATGATTCTAATTAGTTACGAATTCGAAGATAACTCGAAAATAATCGAGTTAAATGCGGAAACACATTAAATCGCGTTAATACGATATAATAAGTAATAACGTTAATTAATAGATGTATCTTTATAAATATATTTGTATGTATGCATATACATATATATATATATATATATATTTCTAGGTGAATAACATAAATATTATTCGAGAAATAATAGATAATCGATTTCAAACGAGAGTTCTATCGTAACAGAATTAATGATAAGAAGTGGAATTATATATATATATATATATATATATATATATATATATACGTATATACTGTCGACCAAATAGAAAGAAACATTCGTCTTTCGTTATAAGTGGATAAGAAAAATAAAGGAAGTTATAAAGGAGAAAAATGAATTTAAAGGTACGTCGAAGCGACAGAAAAATAATTAATTTGGATTTTCCGACAAGCTCCGTTGATCCTTTTCCCTTTTTTATTTTTTCGTATCCTGGAAGAAGAAGAAGAAGAAGAATAAGAAGAAAAAGAAAAAGAAAAAGAAGAATAAGAAGAACAAGAAGAATAAGAACAAGAACAAGAAGAGGGGGATGAGAAGGAAAAAGAAACACATAGCGAAAAAAAAAAATATATATAAAAAAAAAAAAATAAATAAAAAAAAAACAGAAGTCGAAGGAGGAAGATAAGATGGTTAGAGTCACTCGAGTCGATGCTTCTAAGAAAGAAACGAAAGAGAAAAAGAGCTGACGAGCGAATGAGATAGAAAGAGATAGACTCAGTGAGACATTGAGAGAGAGAGAGAGAGAGAGAGAGAGAGAGAGAGAGAGAGAGAGGAAGAAATAAGAGAAAGGTAAAGCCAAGATGAGAGAAGAAAAAGTGGAGATAGACTGGTTCGCTATTTTTGCATTATGATCCTTGAAAATGGTGTACTTATTCCGGCACTCCGATTCGTCGAGTGGGTCAGAAATGAGATACTTCGAGTCGCGGCGAATTGCAGCACCACCTTGGGTTTTGCGTGGGCCCGCAAAGACTAGATGAGAAGAGAAGAGAAGAGAAGAGAAGAGAAAAGAAGAAAAGGGAAAAAAAGAGAAGAGAAGGTCTCCTTCCGCATTACCGTTCCACGAGCGTTGTTCTATTTCAGCCGAGGTAAGAACAAGAAACCAAGTATATAGATGGAAGAGCGTTTCTCTCATTTAATTCAAGTCCATTCGGTGAACCATAATAGACTTATACATTTCATTAAGGAAATATGCTTGGTGTATAATTAAAAAGCCGACTTTGCTATAAATCATGGATGGATAAGTGCACTGAATTTTCGAGAGGCTACCGCGAATGAGGGGGAAAATAATGGAAAGGAAAAGAAAAAAAAGAAAAGAAAAAAGGAAAAAAAAAGAAAGAAAAAGAGAATCAGAGAAAGAGAGAGAGAGAGAGAGAGAAATAGGAAATGGAAAAGGCTAAAGCCGAGCAAGGCATTTAAACGTTGTATAAATCGCCGGAAAAGCTCTATATATCTCTTTCTCTCTCTCTCTCTCTCTCTCTCTCTCTCTCTCTCCCTCCCTCCCTTTTTTCTCTTTTTCTTTCTTTCTTTCTTTCTCCTACGAACATCTTCGTAAGGAACTCCACAGTGGCCCGTTCGCGGGGGCTAGAAAAATAGAGGGCGATTTTATCTGTTAATTGCTCTTCCTAAATCCCCGTGAAATATTGCGAGTAAGGGCCGATACCGGTCAGGACATAAATAAACCGGCTATAATTACTTTTAAATCGCAAGTCTCGCTAGAGAGTCCCGTAATCAGGTATTATCAGAAATCTAGTATGGTTGTCCTGATATATACTCATATATATATATATATATATATATATATATATATATATATATATATATATATAAAAAGAGAGAGAAAAAGAGTAAAAGAGAGAGAGAGAAGAAGGAAGAGATCCTTCGGTAATCCTTAAATTCACATTTTTTTAACTATCTCGAAAAATTCGATCGTTTCTTCGACAAACTCGCAAGCATTTCTCCGAAGTACCTTAATCCTTCCTTCTCTCTCTCCCTCTCGAATGCTATATACCACTTCTCCCTTTTTTTCATTTTTCTTCTATCCCCAAAAGTCAAAACCTGGAACGATATATTTTCGAAGGAAAATGAGTCTCCCTGGGGAGAAAAGCCAGAGTCAGACTCTCTAATGAAAATCTTAAATGGCACTTTTCGTCCTGTGCACTCGTCGAACAAGATCTTACCCATTCTACCACTAACGCCCAGAACTCCTATTCCTCCCGCTCGCATGCCCCTCGCTTCCACCTTTTCTCTCTTCCTCCACCTCCCTCCTCCCATCTCCTTCTCCTTCTTCTCATCCTCGATGATCGAAGCACGGTGTTCTAGGAAGCAAGGTATCGTAGGAGAAAAGCGCGCGAACTTTGGTCGTTCCAAGTCTCTGTCGTTGACGTTAGGAACCTTCGATGTGCGAATCCTGAACAAGTTCTCTCTCTCTCTCTCTCTCTCTCTCGCTTGCTTTCTCTGAACGAGAGGCTGAGGAAGATGATATTAACGTTCTCGAATGCGCGCCAGCAATTTAAAGTTCGGTGATGTTAAGCGCACCAGCTTCGAAGGTAACCGCAACCACGACCGTGTTACGGGAGAGAAAGAGAGAGAGAGAGAGAGAGAGAGAGAGAGAGAGAGAGATAGCCGTATGTATATAGGTAAGAGCAAGAGAGAGAGAGAGAGAGAGAGAACTCTTTGACATCGGTATCCCCTTCAACCGAATAACCCTGCGGAGCTTCAAGTACCCACTCACCCGACGGAATAAGTGCCAGGCTAAGTAGACTTTCCTACCGTCGCGGAATAATTACCCAATAACAAGTTTTCCCTGACAGATAATAAAGCCTTAATTAAAACGCGATAATCGACGTTTATCCGGCAGCCCTGCCTTCTCGATACGTTCGTCCTCGTTAACACTCGCACGATCCATTCTCTCTCTCTTTCTCTCTCTCTCTCTCTCTCTCTCTCTCTCTCTCTCTCTTTTTCCCTATCTATCTATCTATCTGTCTGTCTGTCTATCTGTCTGTCTATCTATCTATATATCTATCTGTCTCTCTCTCTCTCTCTCTCTCTCTCTCTCTATCTCTATCTCTCTGATCCATTTCGAAATTCGATTCATCTTTCTCTTCGAGATTAGTTACGAGAAGTTGTACATTATATGAGATAACGTATGGAAATGATTTGTATTTGAAGCCGGTTATTACGAAAATGATCTAATTGCGAGTAACTTGACATATAACGGAGAAAAGTTATGTATATTCTCTCGTGCTAAAATTATTATATTTTCCTTCCATTTAGAATTTTTTCATCGTTGAAAAGATAAAAGGGAAAAATTAAAGTACAATTGTATACCATGTAAAATTGAACGCTATTGCATTAATGAATTAATCGTCGAACTCATTTTTTTTTTATCCTTTGACTAATGTAAACAATGAAGACGTTTAGATTTTTATGTGGTCGATTTTTTATTATAAAAAAAAAAAAAAAAAAAAACAAAAAAAAATACAAAAAAAAAAAAAAAAAATAACAATTGTAAAAATTAAAATTATAAATTTGTACGAATGAACAAATTATTATATAAAAAAGAAATAATATATCTCAGATATGTGTCATATATAATACGGTGACAATATTTTCATTTGATATTATTATCGTTATTATTAGAAAACAAAAACAAAAGAAAAAAAAAACAAAATAGAGGCAAAAAAAAAAAAGAAAAAATAAAGGGAAGAAAAGGAAAGAAGGCTTAGTTATAACCGAGTAGAGAAGAAATAAAAATAAGAGAAAAACAATAATAATAATAATAATAATAATAATAATAATAATAATAATAATAATAATAAAGGAAAGAGGAAGAAAGCAGCACATTTTTTTACTATATATAAGGGAGGAATAGAAAGAGTAACGAGTATGGTAAGATCTAAATATCGTTTAGGTAGAAAAGATACCGCTTTAAAATATTCATAAAGAAGCACAACCAGAGAGAAACTTATGGCTCGGCGGGTTTTCGTCCAATCTTCGGTGAACACGCTCTACGCGAAATTCCATGAATTCGGAATGTTCCAGACAGGCATAGAGCCGGCCGTGATACGTGCTCGCATTTTGCTTTCGCGTCCGATAGCTTTTCTTCTCTCTATCTCGTATCGTGATACCATGATACTATCCATAAAATAATGTATATCGAAGTACTTGAATACAACACTTTTCTATCACTGATTTTTATTTTGAGAAGTTTTTCAAAAAAAAAAAAAAGAAAAGAAAAAAAATAAAAGAAAAAACAAACGAACAAACGAAAAGGCAACACAAGGTACATATGGCATATGGGAAGTGCTTCAGATTTTTTTAATTTTATTTTTTGTTTTCTTTTTTCTTTTTCTCGTTTTAATCATAAATATTCGAAACAAAACAAAACAAAACAAAACAAAACAAAACAAAATTGGGAAGGAAAAAAAAATACTGGAGGGAAACATTCAATTTTGAAAAACGAAACTATAAAATACTTCATATGTGGCCGTTCGATTTTTACAATTTGCTACTCGGAGAAAGGTGAAGACCTCATTATTAATTCATATCAATGCGAAACGAACGCAGAAGAAGATAGTTTCAGTTTCGTGGAGTTAAAGGAAAAGAATAGAAGAGAGATCTTCGATTGTTAATAATTTATACGAGTATGGTATGTAGTAACTGAAAAAGAACTAGAGAGGTTATGGTTAAAAGATAAGAAGAATTGAATCCTTCTCTTTATTTTCTCTCTCTCTCTCTCTCTCTCTCTCTCTCTCTCTTTCTCTTTCAAAATCTACGAACCTTTTCCTACTCGAAATCTCGTAGAGAACGTTGGAACTATTATCGTTTAACGTAAGAGAATTTCTTTTCAATATACCATCGAGAGAAGAAAACTATACTGATAGAAGAAAAACAGGAGTGATTCTTGAACGTAATCGGTCTTCTTGAGAAAAACCGTGGATGATAGTGTTTCTTTCAGATCGAAAGTCAAGAAAGGAATGAATTAATGAATGAAATTCGAAATAAAAATTCTCAAATACTCGAGAAATATACGATTTCTTCGATAAGGAAATCCGATCGTGCCAATATAGTATTTTCTTTTTCTTACCCTTATTTTTTCCGGCGTTTCAAAAATTCTTAAGAAATAAAAACGAGGGCCAAAAAAAAACAAGAGAGAGAAAAAGAAAAGAAAAAAAAAAGAGAAAGAAAAGTAAACGAAACGAAACAAAATAGAACGAAACAAAAAAACGAAACGAAACAATAGTTGGTTATAGTATATGTATAAGAATATCGACGTTTTTTAATAATAATAATAACAACAACAATAACAACAACAACAACAACAATACTAATAATAATAATAATAATAATAATAATAATAATAATAATAATAATAATAATAATAATAATAATAATAATAGTAATAATAATAATAATAATAATAAAAACAAGAAAAGAAAAAAGAAAAGAAATCAAGTTAAGAATGTTAGGTAACGCGTAGAGCTAACTTAGAGAAAAACTTTCATAGGTCTTCTTGTCCATTGTGTAAATATACATACATACATACATACGTACATACGTACATACAATACATATACGTACGTATATATACAGGTTTAAAAAAGCATGTATGTATATACAAATACATTCTCTCATAGGTCTCTTAGGAACATTGAACCCCTCACCTTTCTTCGCTACATTCGTTTACCCCAAGAGACACCAACGTCATTCCACGCTCCTCTGATCTCTTGGCTATTTTTCCTTCGTACAGGTAGGTAGGTAGGTAGATAGCTACGTACCTCGTAAGTGGAACGTATCCTAGCTTTTACCCTTCGTACCCTTTTCCACCCTTCTCTCTCTCTCTCTCTCTCTCTCTCTCTCTCTCTTTCTCTTCTTTCCAGCATTCTTCGAAGAGAATCGGAATGCGAACGAATACGACGACGAGGACGTAACACCCCGTGGGAAATCACTTATGATTCCCAATGTACGCGTTTGTCCTCTTCACTAGCATTAGCATCGAACACGATCGTTTTCTCTCTCTCTCTCTCTCTCTCTCTCTCTCTCTCTCTCTCTCTTTCTCTTTCTCTATTTTTCTCTTTCCTCTTTTTCTCCTTCTATATATCTCTTTTCGTTAAAAAAAAGAAAGATAGAAAGAAAGAACAAAAAGAGAGAAATAAGATCACTTGGATTTTCTTGTCAAACGAAAAGAAAATTGCAAGGAGGAAATAAAAATTCGAGTTAACCCATCTCGTATTAACCATCCTCTCTTCTCCCTCCTTCTCTTCATCATCACTATTATTCTCCCATTTCCCCTTTTCCTTGCACTTCGTGCAATATACCAAGTTCACATGCGGGTCCTCTCTCTCTCTCTTTCTCTCTCTCTCTCTCTCATTCTCTATCTAGTCAATATTAACACGACTAATGGAGCTTCTCCTCCAGTGAGGTCCGGCATGACGTGACGTTAGCCCTGACATTTCGACAATGTTTGACAACGTTAATGACACAACTCCGCTACGAGTTGTGTCTCATCTGTAAAGTGAAATAAGAGATAAGGTAAGGAAGATGATACCTACTCTACTGAAGTTTTGGTCCTACTTCAAGTTCTTTTCTTCTTCTTTTTCTTTCTTTCTTTCTTTCTTCCTTTTTTTGCTTCTCTTGCTTTCTTTCGTTTCTTTTCTTTTTCTTTTTTTCTTTTTTTCGTGCATTTAACATTAAACACACTCACGACCTTTGTACGCGCGAACATCCAACGAGATTATTATCGTCGACGTAAGAACGATTATCGCGAGAGTATCTTCTTTCTTACATCTTTTTTATTTTTTTCTCTTCTTCCTTTTCTTTTCTTCTTCTTCTTATGTTCTTTGTTTTTTCTTTTTTTTTGCAAAATTACGAGAATTCTAAAAAAAGTTTCTAATTCTCGCTTGACTTTTTTCTCTTTTTTCTTTTTTTTCTTCTTCTTCTTTTTTTTTTTTTTTTTTTTTTTTTTTTTTTTTTTTTTAATGAGATTTTAATGATCAGGAAAGGTCGAAAATTTGTTTAACAAGTTCTCCCTCGAAATAGGTTTTGCTCGTGGGGGTGATACGGGGGTGAGGAGTTTATGTATGCCTCGGGAATAAAATATGAAGAGAGTTGAATTGCAAGGATGATCGAGTGAGCAATTTGAAAATCTCTCTGGCATGTAATTCACGCAAATCGAGGCAAAAACAAGTGGAAACGAAGGAAACAAAGTACGCGACTCATGGAGTTGTTTGCACGGCTCATTAAGCGACGGTAAAGTTAAACGCCT
>NC_060960.1:8751838-8754338 GCF_910589235.1 Vespa crabro | reverse complement strand
CTCTCTCTCTTTCGTCTCATTTTTTCTGTTTTTTTTTTCTTCTTCTTCTTCTTCTTCTTCTTCTTTTTCTTCTTCTACTTCCTCCTTCTTAAACCCGAAGGAACGTCATGGAAATTTTCACGCGAGTACTAGCGCGAGCCTCGCGGCGGGGCATATCAAAATATGTTTTCTTTCCTTACCCTTCGATATGAAGATAGAAGGAGAGGGAGGGAAAGAAGGGAGGGAAAAAATTTACTAGACGTTCGCGACACACGGCACTTTCGCGAATTCGATTGCCTTACTCGAGGCACAACGTCGAATACGAGGAGAAGAAATCGATATTCCGATTCTCCAAGGATGTCTCATTTGCCCGTTTGCTTTGCCAAGGAATATATTCCGACACGTCCAACCCTTACTCTCTGTGTGTATCTCGATTTTAAGATCGTAAAAACGTGATGGAAGATGCAAGGTGTCTCGTAAAATCGGAAAAATACACGCCAGGGGAGAAACGTTCAAAGTTGTTCCTATGATTCGAGGGAAAAGAAAAAGCAAAAAAAAAAGAAAAGAAAGAAAAAAAAAGAAAAAAAAAAAAGAGAGAGAGGAGAACTCCATCCTCATCCCCCCATCCCCAAAAAAAAAAACGAAAAGGAAAAAGAAAGATAAAAGAAAACTGTGACGTATCTCTTGATCCATTTTGAAAAATATATTTTGATATCGTTGAAAAGTATTTTCGGGGAAAAATTCAATAAACGTACATGATCAAAATCATTCAAGAAAATGATCGGGTCAGGCTAAGGGTATTATAGTGAAGACCACTGGAAAAATAAATATTCTTCGAAGAAACGTCATAATGTAAATCGTTTTATTAAAACAATGGAAAATAAACGAACGAAACAAAGAAATATCAATGAGAAAGATAAAACTGTTATTTTCAAGGATGAAAATAATTGTACGAATATGGATCGTTAAAAGAGTTAAAAATCGTCGTGTTTAGATATCAATCTATCTGTCTTTTATGAAACATTCATGAAATGTGTTTTTTGGTTTTTCTTTCTTTTTTTTTTTTTTTTTACACGAGAAATGAACAAAAGTGATATCCGTACACGTGAAGATCTCTTTGAAAGTTTATTCAGAGATTAGTACTTACACGTTTGCAGAGAGAGAGAGAGAGAGAGAGAATGAGAGAGAGAGAGAGAGAGAGAGAGAGAGAACAGCTGGTTCTCCTTCCAACACAAAGCCATGGCGGTCTACGCCGCTAAATACTGGCCGAAGTTGCATGATATATGGTACCGCGCGAGTGTGCGAAACTGCATATCGGCTTTTGCTATTCCAAGCAGTCAAGGATGCCAAGAGAATACGAAGAGGATGCATCGTGAATACGCTTTAACTCTTTCTCGCTCTATGTCGTCCAAACTATGCCACCAAAACTTTCGGTCACAATATTTTTCTCACCCTTAAAAGCGTTGATATTCCACCGATTTATTTCAATTTCCATCGAGTACGATGCCATCCATCAATTTTCTTTCTTCTTTTTTTTTTTTTCCTTTTCCTTATTTTCTTTCTACCTTTCTTCTTCCTTTCGAACTTCTTCTCTTCCTCTCCCCATTTTCGTCCCCTTTAACTTTCTCTCGCCCTTACAAACGAATTCTTCCTCGTACGGTTCTTTTCCCCTTTCTTTTTCCTCTTTTTCTATTTTCTTTTTTCTTCTTCTTCTTGTCTCTTTACGACTTCCTTTATCAATAATTATCGAAAAGTTTTATCAATAATTACGAAAGTGAAATTGTGTTAATTGCATTTTTCACCGGGGAAAAGATTGAGTATCTTCCTCCCCTCCCCCTCCCCCTCCAAAAAAAAATCGAAAAGAGAAATGAAAAGAAAAAAGAAAATAAACGAGGTCGATTTTTCTCGGAAACATTATTAAAAATTTTGTTCTTTTTTCCTTCTCTTGTTTTTTTTTTCCTCTTTGTTTTTCTTTCTTTTTCTTTATTTTTTCTTTTCTCTAAACTATTTTTCGAAACGCTCAGATATTAATAATAATCCTCTTCTTCGTGATATATTTTCAGAAAATTTTTTACACGACGAAAGAGAGAGAGAGAGAGAGAGAGAGAGAGAGAGAAAAAAGAAGAGAGAGACCTCTTGATAATTTTGCTTGTTTTTCTCTCAAAATAATAACGAACGAAACGAGAAGAGAAAAAGAGAAAAATATATACATATATATATATATATATATATATATATATATATAGAGAGAGAGAGAGAGAGAGAGAGAGAGAGACAGAAGGAGGGAATGAGAATAAAGTTACGAAAGAAAGAATAAAAAAAAGAAAAATAGAAAAAAAAAAAAAACAAAAAGGAAAAAGAAAAGAAGCCAAAGAAAAAAGAAAAGATAAAGGGGAGGCTCGATAAAAATTATTCTCGAAATTTGTTAAACGCAACTTAGAAACGATTTCGTAACCGTTTTGGCTACGCAGTCGCTTCCTTCTTTACGATGATCGCCATCGTGAATTTAACGCTAGCGTAA
>NC_060960.1:8734338-8746838 GCF_910589235.1 Vespa crabro | reverse complement strand
TTTTTTTTTTTTTTTGCTATTTCCACTTTTCTTCTTCCTTCTTTTTTTTCCCTCCTTCTTTCCGCGTCTTCATCATTATTAAATATCGCACTATGACTTTTTATTATTATTATTATTATTATTATTATTATTATTATTATTATTATTATTATTATTATTATTATTATCATTAATCCGACGATATATTTTTATTACGATAAAGAATTCAATGTTATTTTCTACGTAGAACAAGTGCGAAGTAATTTTTTAATTGATCGTATGAAAATTTCGGGGGTAAATTTATGGAGGGAGTGGGAGGAAAAAAAAAGAGAAGATAAAAAAATTAGAAGGAGAAAAGAGAAAGAAAGGGAGAGAGATAAAGAGATTTTTTTTTTTTTTTTTTTTTTTTTTTAAGTGAAAAAGGAAACAATGACTACGATAAATTGAATTTAAATTCAATTCATTTCAATTCATTTCAATTCAATTCAATTCAATTGAATCGAATTAAATTAAATCAAAATAAAATTAATTAATTAACAATTAATTAATTTATATATATATATATATATATATATATATATATATAAAACAAGGAAGAAACAATTATTCCTAATTTTCGAAATAAAACGACGCGTTACTTCGTGAAAACTAATCCTACGTCATTATCTCGAACAATTGTACCAATTAGACCAAGAAAGCAGTTGGTTATCCGTACGGATCTCGGGTTTCTATTGAGTAAAACTAGAGAGAAAAAGAGATGGAGAGAGAGAGAGAGAAAGAGAGAGAGAGAGAGAGAAAGAGAAAGATATCCACCTACTTATCCATGAGAGAAATTATAATTGTATTACAAGAATACGCGTCTGTCTTCGCTAATGAGTTAATCTATATCATTTATGTCTTTGTCTTGTAATTAGGCGATCTCGCTGGTCAATACCTAGATTCCACTAACATTTTGAAATTTTGCGTGAAGAAGTTTAACGTTCTACCGATGAAAGAGAGAAAGATAGAGTTGCTCTATCTAGTACCTCTTTCACTTCACCAACCAAACTTCCTTCCAACCCGACGCTAAATTAAACTTTCGTTTCGCAAGTTTCCGGGCTTACCTACGCTCGAATTACATCACCCGATGCGAGCCATTAACCCGAACGATGTTTTACTTCGACTCCTGATGCGTCACGTCTAAGACTTAAAATTAAACAAACAGTTACTTCAATAATAATAAAGATATCCCTTATCTCTTCCCCTCCCCCTCCACGCTGCCTTTATTATCCTTATCGGAAAGGAAACAAACAATATCTCCTTTGAAATTCTCACCTGCGTATTGGGGAAGATGTAGGAGGAGAAGGTGGAGGAATAATCCGAGGATAACAGGTCTTGAGGGATTTCGGATGATAGTATATTCGTCCCTGACCCAGAAACTGTGAATGATAATTAATTAATCGATCGATCAACTAATTAATTAATTTATCATTAGTAACGTTAATCAATTAAATTATATCATTAAGCAAAGATATTTAAAGTATACGGCTAATTATATTCCACGTATGTATATATATATATATATATATATATATATATATATATATATATATATATATGTATGTATGTATAGATATATCTATATATCTATATATGTATCTATGTATGCATTTATGTATGTATTTATGAAAGGATATAATCGAGATAACATACATATGTAATAACGTAAAAAATACATCTTAACGGAATATTAACGAGGTCAGATCATTTTACGAAGCCATGAATTTTAGATCACGATGAAAAGATAGGGCAAAAGGAAAGGAAAGAAAAGGAAAGGAAAGGAAAATAAAGAGAAAAGAGGAATGGGATAAGGGTGGTAAAAGAGGAGGAGGAGGAGGAGGAGGAGGAGGAGGGCGGCGATAGTAACAGCAGCAGCAGCAGCAGCAGCAGCAGCCGCGGCAGTGGCGGCAGCTCGGCGATGCGGAAAGCGGCAAACCGTACGCCGCACACCGTCCTCGTCTTCGTCGTCGTATTCGTCGTAGTCGTCGTAGTCGTCGTAGTCGTCGTAGTCGTCGTCTCGGATGTTTGCTGCGCCCGCTGGTATTATAGTTAATCATAATTATGTCAGCAACACTCCCGCGGCCGTCCTCCGTTTCTCCAAGCACGCTAACGACAGACGGTGTCCTAGATTTGTCGGCTCGTTGGAGAGAAAGCTCAACGATGGGTGAGAAAAGGAGGAAAGAGAGAGAGAGAGAGATAGATAGAGAGAAGAAGTTAAAGGAGAGAGAGAGAGAGAGAGAGAGAGAAGTAGAAATAGAGATAGAGGAAGAGTCACATAGATAAACGGTACAGTGAAAACAGAGAGAGATAGAGAGAGAGAGAGAAATAGAGAGAAGGAAAGAGACATATATACCTGTAAGAGAGACAGAAAGAGAAAGAGGGGGAGAGAGAGAGAGAGAGAAAGAGACATAACGACGCTTCGTCGAGATGATAGAAGTCAAGATAGGATAAAGGAGAAGAAGGAGTAAGAGAGAGAGAGAGAAGTAGGAGAAGAACGAGAAGAGAGGTAAGAGGTAATTCAAAGGAGTAGGGGGAGGGTGAGAGAAGGAGTAGGAAAATTACGTAGGTTCCCCTCTCGATAGACAAATAGTTTGGCAAGGGATAGGGAAAGATCTCGAATGTAGAGACATAGACGAATCCCTTCGCAGATCTGCCTTTGGAAGAGTGAATGGTTAGGGAAGACGTAGAGAAATCATCGAACGAAGTGGCAGATTGAGAGAAAGACGAAGATAGATAAAGATAGAGAGAAAGAGAGAGAGAGAGAGAGAGAGAGAGACAGAGAGAGAGAAATGTAAAGGAGAAAGGAGGACGAGGAGAACAACGACGAGCTTGGAATATTCTACTCATTCTGACGCTCGACTATCTCGTCCTATTGTTAGACACGCAATATCTGACACAGGTATTTCAGGAACGAGCGACAATCGTCGCCCGTAGCTACATTACGACGAAAGGAGAAGGAAAAGGAGAATGAGGAGGAGGTGGAGGAGGAAGAGAAAGAAGAAGAAGAGGAAGAAAGAGAGTTACGGGTGGAGAAGTGATGATGATGATGATGATGATGACAACGAGTAGGACGAAGAAAGGGATGGAAGAAGAGTAGGAATGAGAGTTAAGGGAAGAAAAGTGATAATGATGACAACTAGTAGGAGAAATAAGGAGAAGAAAGGAAGTGAAAAGCAACGAGGAAATTGAATTGATTCTACTTAGAACGTCAATCGAATCTCGATTACGAATTACTCCTATACTTTTGTCCTTAAAACCGATCTAATTCTATTTTCATTATTCGTATAATTAACGTCATGTATATTATTTGTTAAGTTTTATTCGTCCGTCATTCGACGATCACTTTGTTATATTTATTTATTTATTTATTTATTTATTTATTTATTTATTTATTTTTCTTTTTTCCAATTTTTCTTTCTTTAATCGACGATCACTATATCTCGATCATTGTGTTCTTTACATCGGCGGAATCTTTACATCTTGATGGTTCATTCGTGAGACTTCTGTGATCTCTTTTGATATATATATATATATATATATATATATATATATATATATATATAACAAGTAATTATGAAATATATTATATTATCTCGTATATTGTATATTCGAGAGAATTTTTGTTTGGACCTACCTTCAATTTTTTTACAATCGTATATATCTCATCCTTTCTAATAATCCTTCGGAGATTTTTCCTTGATTTTTATTTCCCCTCCCCCTCCCCCGCCCGCCTTCTTTCCTCTCATTTCCTTAGCACCATAAATCACTAGTTCAAAATCTTACCTGGAACAAACACGAAAAAGAAAAAAAAAGATATACTATTATAATTATTACTATAAGAATTATACCTTAGAAATATATATATAGTATATTTATGGGAACGATACTCTTTCCGTGCTAGAATAATTCCGAAGGTAATCTGTTTGTACGTATGCACGAAGAAAAAAAAATGAAAAAGAAAGAAAAAGAAGAAAAGAAAAAAAAAAGGAGAAAAAAGAGAAAAAGAGTGGATAGCTGTATACATACATACATACATACATACACACACATATATATACATATACATATATATATATATACATATACATATATATATATATATATATATATATATATATATATATATGTATATATAGATTGTACATGGAGTCGAAAGATTAAACACCCTCTATTTATGTCGTATCGTTAAAAGGGCATAGAGACACAGGGGTGGCTCCTTCTTCGTTTGAACTTTAACACCTACCCCTCGTATTACGTTCTTCTTTTTTCATTCTTTTTTTTTCGTTCTCCCTTTCTCACCTCTCTTCCCTTCCTATCCCTTTCTCAATCCCTCTCTCTTTCTCTCTTCGTCTCTCTTCTTTCTCTCGCACGTTCAGGCCCTTTCTCTTACCTTATGGCTCTTTTCACGTCGACCATACATATTTCACAACATATCGCGCTCGCTCCAAGCATCGACGAGGGCTGGGTGAAAGCGCGAGCTTCCGAGAGAAAGAGAGAAAGAGAAAGAGGAAGAGACAGAGAGAGAGAGAGAGAGAGAGGGGGGGGGGAGGGAAGAATGAAGGGAAGAGAAGGGATCGATGGTCAGGAATTGTTTCGTCTGCTACGGAGGTGGATGGAAAGTAACAGTGACACCCTTTTACGAGCGTAAAAGCAAGATCGTTAAAGACGACGTGTCGCTACCGATTTAAGTAGAAAACCTCAAGACGCGTTTACAAGACTTTACCTACGTTATCTATACGCGATCTATCCATTATATTATTAGATATCAATGGAACTGTTCGATTTAACGTATCGACGATGAATAAAAATCCATTCAAATTTTCTTTTTTTTTTTTTATTCTTCTTTTATAATATTTTTTTTTGCACAATTAAAATCATATTAATATTTATATTATATATATATATATATGTGTGTGTATATATGTGTAGATGGTCAAAATGATTTTTCGTGGAATTAATATGACAAATATTTTCAATGGATCTAAAAAGGAATCTTCTTTTGTCAATTACTAAGTTAATAATAATAATGATAATGATTAACAAATCCTCTTGTTTTTTTTGGTTTTTATTTTCATTTTTTACTTTCATCCTATTTATAATAATTATCATTATTATTATTATTTTCTTTTTGTTTTTCTTCTTTTTTTCAGTGGACAAAAATAAATTTCAATTGATAAAAATTTCGAACAGATCTCATCATCGATCATAATTTCTATCAAACTATATACACATACACACACAGATACACACACACACACACACACACACACACACATATGTATATATGTATCGATTTCATTTAGTTCATGGTTGAACGAGTAATCGGAAGACGGAAAAGCATAAATCGTGAATAACATCGATATTTTCCCGATCGCTTCTGAAAGTTTCGGGAAAGCGATCCGTACTAGCGAATAATCCGTAAACGTAGTCCAAGTTAGAGAGAGCGAGAGAGAAAGAGAGAGAAACAGATAGAGAAATAGAGAGAGAGAGAGAGAGAGAGAGAGAGAGCATCGAAGAGTTTCGTGGAAGAGAAAGCACGGTCGTTCTATCCATTAGAGTCGGCATACAATGAGATCGTCGGTGGTGGTCCCACGGTATAATGGGGAAGTTAGCTAACTTTCGAAATAAATCAAACGGAGGAAAGATAAAATTGTAATGAGCGCGGAGATAGAGAAATTTATGCGTCTGCTCGCTCGACTCGACGTCGCGCGGAAGCGAGTTACTCGCGAGAAGGACGCCACCAAATCACTCTAGTTCTCTCACTCTCTCTCTCTCTCTCTCTCTCTCTCTCTCTCTCTCTCTCTCTCTCTCTCTCTCTCTATGTCGCTCTCTCTAGGTCTCTTTTTTCCTTTTGCTTTTCCACATCCCACAGCTCATAAAAAATTTGACGGGACGGCCGAAGTCCCAGAGCAACCTTCGATCTTTCCATTCCAGAGTCGTGTGCTTTTGCTAGGCAAGTAGAACGAGTAAACGCTCGGGGCTACCGAATCGAACTTTGACCTCCCTCTTTTCGCTCTCTGTCTTTCTCTCTCTCTCTCTCTCTCTCTCTCTCTGTCTCTCTCTCTCTCTGTCTCTGGAGAATCTCTCTCTCTCTCTCTATCTCTTTCTCTGTTGGTCTTTCTCCTAACTAAAATTTCGTGACATCCTTTCGACGAGCCCTTTTCAGATCAATCCTTACACTTTTACACTTACGAAGTCGTATCGATGGCTCTTAATGAAACAAGACACGTCGTAGCGATCGATAAAATGATACTATTTTTCTTTCTCTCTCTTTCTATATATATATATTCTTCCTTTTTTCTTTCTTTTTCTATTGAAAGAAGGCAGATCGTCGAGAGTATCGACTCTTGAAGAAAGTGGCAGAAAATGGTACGTTCGAGTTTCGAGAAATAAGAAGAAAGACGATATCTTCTTTCTTTCTCTCTCTCTCTCTCTCTCTCTCTCTCTCTCTCTCCCTGTTTATCTGTCTGTCTCTTTCTGTCTCTTTCTCTCTCTCGATCTTCCAAGAACGATCGTGCTCACGACGACGAGAGACTACAACGAAGTGGACTCGCGTAGAAAGCATTACAACGCAATAACGGAAGGGTAGGATAACCCCATTAACGGAATCCTTTAATACCCTTTGCTTCGTGAGGGTGAAATAGGATGGTACTAGTAGCATCGCTTTCGATACTATGGCCCGCCGGCGATGTTGTTGTCCCGAAGTGTGTCGTAGAGGGTGGCAAAGAGAAACGAGCCAAACGCACGCCAGAGAAGTCGATATTTGTTAACGCGAATATCCAGCTTCCACTATCTCTCTCTCTCTCTCTCTCTCTCTCTCTCTCTCTCCCCTATCTCTTTCTCTTTCTCTCTCTTTATCTACCATACTACTATTTCTACTCTGAGAATAAAGTATATGTATATATGTTTGCAGAAGGAGAAAAAGAATAATGGAAAAAAATTATTTATCCTTTCCAATGTTTATACGGTAAACGTACGCCTCGATAAATATTAGTAAACGGTAAATAAGATATATTATCGTGCAATTTTATTGAGAATTTCGTTCAATCAGAAAATAATAATAATAATAAAAAAAAAAAAAAAAAAAAAAAATTTATTTCCTTCTTTTTCCTTTCTATTTTTTTCTGTTTTTCTTTCTGTTCTTTTTTTTCTTTTCCTTTTTTTTAGATCTAACCTTCCTCCCTTTTGTTATATCCCTTATAGAAATCAAAATAAAAATTTATCGTTCGATTTAATTCCCATACTTATATCTGTTCTTCAAAATTATTTCAATTAAATCTTTATCGAAACAAATAATCGTAAGAATAATAACAATAACAACAACAGTAATAATTATTATTATTATTAAATATAAATAAAATTAACAAACAATATTAGTTTTTATTATTATTATTATTATTATTATTATTATTATTATCATTATTTCGATGGTATCCAACTTTTTTGGATATTTTCCTCGATTGGCTTAAATGTCCATTAAAAATTCGATTTTCATGAAGAAACCCGAAAGCGAATTTTCGTTCGTCCATTCGTAAAACGAATGCCTCCGATATTTCATCGAATCTCCTCGCGCCGTTCTTTCCCGGGCAAAGAGGACCGCGGGTAATTATTTCACTTTCCGCGACAGCGGCGAACAATTAACTTGTTGGTGCACCCTCGTAAATCGAGGCGGTTTGCTTTCCAAGCGAAGTGTCGCCTCAGCCCGTACCAACCCCTTCTTTTCCGTCTCCTCCTCCACCTCCTCTTCCACCCCCACCTCACCGTCCGCCCACTCCTTCCTCTTTTCTGCCTGCTGGTTTTGAAACCCTGCCTTGTTCCTCGCCCCTCCCATTTCCCCACCAACACCAGCTCCTCCCACCCCCTTCTCAACCCCTACTCTACTCTACTCTACTTTATCCACCGTCGTGACTCTAGCTCGTCCCTGTGTCTCCGGGCACGTGCCATTTAACGCGCCATTTTTTAAGGTAGGACGCTTCATTTAAACGTTGACTCCGAATCGTCATGCGCAATTAGCCCAACCGGTCCTGACTAATTTTCATTAGGACCAAATCAACGTCCGAAGGATTCCTTCCCTTCTTCTTTTTATTGCCTTCATTTTCTCTCTCTCTCTCTCTCTCTCTCTCTCTCTTTCTCTCTCTCTCTCTTTCTCTTTCATCCCTCATTTCCCCGCCGCCACATCACAAACTCCCCCTACTACCAAAGACTTAACGTGAATTCCCTCGAAGAATCTCTATTTTTCTTTTAATTTTTTTCTTTCCCGTTTAGAAAAAAAGGAAAAGAGAAAGATAAAAAAATGTATATGGATGAGGAGACAGAGAGAGAGAGAGAGAGAGAGAGAGAGAGAGAGAGAGAGAGAAGGAAAAGGAAATTGGAAGATAGTAACATGAATTATCCAAGCTAATTATTTATTTCTCAATTAATACAACAAAGTGTTTCAATGATGTTAATAATCTTTTTTTCTTATCTTTTTCTTTATCTTTGTCTTTTTCTTTTTTATATCCAAGAAACGGAATTAATATGAAGAAAAAAATAAAAAATAAAAAATAGAAAAGAAAAAAAAACTTCTTTATCTTTGTCTTTGTCTTTGTCTTTTCCTTTTTTATATTCAAGAAACGGAATTAATATGAAGAAAAAAAAAAAAAAAAAAAAAAAAAACAGAAAAACAACAAAGAGAAAATAGAAAAAAAAAAAAATGAGAATGTACGTAACTAATTACTTACTTTACTCGAAATTTCAATGAATACAACAATGTATACTTAAAAAATATATAAAACTTTTTAGGTCACATAAAGAAAGAATGAAAAAGAGAGAGAGAGAGAGAGAGAGAGAGAGAGAGAAGGAGAGAGAGATATGTATCAAAATCAACCGAGCGAATTAGCGTTGAAATTCAAGGAAATAACAAGCGAATACTTGAACGAAATACGAATAAGTTATTGTAGACCGGAGGTATGTATATGATATTCCATGTACGCGTATATTCAACGGAGTCGTGGAGCTCGGCGTAAAGGAATAGAAGAGGAGGAGGAGAAGGAGGAGGACTTGTGAGAGGGTCGGTACCAAAGAGAGAGAAAGAGAGAGAGAAAGAGAGGGAGAGAGAGAGAGAGAGAGAGAGAGAGAGAGAGAGAGAGGGGGTAGCTTTATTCGTTCGCGACCTACTTACCTTCGTTGTCGGTGTTATACGACTTCCATAAAAGTGTCAACTAAATCATCGCCCATCCCAACCCTGAAACCGCCTTGCCGCTTCTGCTCCCTGTGCGTTCTACTTCGAAAGTAGATAGCAGATATTTGGTAAGAGAGAGAGAGAGAGAGAGAGAGAGAGAGGAGACCCTTCTTCTTTTTCTCTATTTTTTGTTTTTTTTTTTTTTTTTGGTCAAAAATAATAAAAAGGAAAAAAAATACACAAAAATGGAGGAAGAAGTAGAAGAAGAAGGAGAAGAAGAAAGGTCAAAGGAGATCACTCGAAACGAGGATGTTCTTGAATTTGTCTTTTCTTTATTTTTTTTTTTTTTCTTTTCTTCCTTTTTTTCCTTTTTCCTTCCCTTGTCGAAAAACCCTTCTTTACAATTTATTTATTATAGATATAAAAATCGTCAATTTGCTCGTTTCAAATGGAAATCGTAAATACATATTATGCGATATATAATGTACGTATATAAACTAGAATATTCAAAAAGAAATAGAAAGAAAGAGAGAGAGAAAGAGAGAAAGAGAGAGAGAGACAAAGAGGAAAGATCGAGTTTGTTTTAGGAACTCGCTATTGGAGTTTCACGAGAGAGAGAGAGAGAGAGAGAGAGAGAAAGAGAGAGCTTGCGAGCAAACGCGTAAAAGCGCATTTATCGAAAAAGAGGAAACAGTAGTAACGATAGTAGCAATAACAATAGCAACCGGAAGGAACGTTAAACGACTCGCAGAAGGACTCGAAGTAAAATGTTCACGAGTTAGGACCGATTTCTTTCTTGGATATAGTCCATATATATATATAAACACACACATACACACACACACATACACCCATGGATACATATACATAAACACGTGTATATATATATATATATGTGTGTGTGTGTGTGTGTGTGTGTGTGTGTGTTCGCATGTCTGTGTATCTGAGTACATCGTACGTTTGGATTTTGGCCAGAAATTTCACACGTGATCTCAGTTGGCACGTCGATCGTGGCATATCGATACGAAAAGCGTGAATACAACAACGTCGTGAAACGACGACGACGACGACGACGACGACGACGACGACGACGACAACGACGACGACATTTTATTGAATCCTTTTATTCTCCATTTTCTTTTCTGCATTATTATCGAGAATTTTTCTTTCCCTTTTTTCTTCCCTTCTTTCTTTTCTCTCTCTCTCTCTCTCTCTCTCTCTCTCTCTCTCTCTCTCTCTCTCTTCATCGAAAAACATCATCAAAGATTTTTACGCTTACGAATGCACCTTATGTTAATACTCAAATTTTTTACGAATATAGATTCGTAATATACACAACACATGCTTTTCGATTTCCTTTTTTTTTTGTCTTCTTTCGTTATCTTTAATTGTCCGATGTAAATAAAAAAAAAAGAAAAAAAAAAAAGAAAAAAAAAGAAAAATGGAAAAGGAAAACAAAATTTTTTCTTTTTAAGATAAAACGAAAAGGAAAAAGGGAAAGGAAAAAAAGGATCTATTTAACTCGGAACGAATTAAAATCGAGTCTCTTAACGTGACTTCGCACATCCTCGTAGAAAGAGCAATTTCAAACTTGGCTTTCTTTATCGCGGTGAAAACGGGAATCCAATCCAATCGTCTGTCTTACGGCGATAAAAGAAAAGAAAACGAACGGGAACATTTACGATTGAACGGCGTTATATTTAATAGAAAATTATATTCGTATTGTTTCTACCATTATAATGATCCATCGACGTATAACAACGGATATTGATGATAAAATGAATGAAACGGACAAAAGGGGGAAAAAAAAAAAAAAAAAAAAAAAAAAAAAAAAAAAAGAAAAAAAAAGCAGTAAAACAAACAAAACAAACCGAGGAGAGAAAAGAAATGACGTATTCATTTTTTTTTCTTCTTATTTATTTACTTATTTATTTACCTATTTATTTTCTTCTTTAAGACTTCCTTAAAAGACGTCAAAAATTTCCAATCAATTTTCATTCACGTCTCACATAATTTTCTTTCTTCTTTCTTCCTTCTTTTTCTCCTGAATATATTTAAATATATATACATATATATATATATTTCTTCGTAATGATAAGACGATATTTTTAGGAATATTTAATTGTAAAAAAAAAAAACGTGAATCAGAAGGACGAAGTTAAGATGGTAATTCGGTCGATTCGATTTAAGAAAGATCGGATATTCTGGCAAGCCTTATAACGCTTCAACGCGTTCTCCATTTCGCGCAATTACTTTTCATTCCCTCCCCCCTGCCCTCTCTCTCTCTCTCTCTCTCTCTTCTTTCTTCAAGATGAGAAAGAAAGAGAAAGAGAAAGAGAGAGAGAGAGAGAGAGAGTTCATCTCGATAAGTGAGATAGCACCGAGCGAGTTCTTTGCGCTCAGCAAATTTGTTCGCGTGGAAGCATCCTCTCGAGAAGCCTTTACACCTTTTTATCCAAAAGCTTCCTACGAAATTAGATGCCACCAGTGACATTTCCCTTCTCTTTCTTCTTCTTCTTCTTCTTCTTCGTCTTCGTCTTCGTCTTCGTCCTTCGTCCTCGTCTACGTCCTCGTCCTTGTCCTCGTCTTCCTTCTTTTCTTCGTTCAGATCATCGTTTGATTCGAAGGACCCGCGACGACGCGGAAAACGAGAAGGAATTCTACGATATCTTTTTATTCGCTGACAAATTCTTTCCATCTCGTCCCACGCATTTATATAGAACGATGAAGGTCTCCATAACTTTCTGTCTCCTTTCATAGTCGTCAAAACCTGTCATAATGTCAATATAATATCCTTCCCGTTCTTGGAATTGGGAGTAGGGAAAATCCTTGTCTTTTTTTTTTTTTTTTTTTCTTTTCCTTTTCCTTTCTTTTCTTTACCGAAAATTTCTATCGGAACGTACGTTAAAAAAAAAAAATAAATAAATAAATAAAAATAATAAATAAATAAATAAATAAATAAATAAATAAATAAATAAATATGAACAAATTTTTTTTTAGGCCTCGAAAAAATTCGTAAAAAAGTTTACATGAAAATTAGAATCCTCGAATGATTCTGTGAATCATGTGAATTTATTATGTATTTCCTAATGTAAAAAGGTTTTCATTTTTCCTCGAAATAGGTGACGTTCTGGCGACGTCAAGGAGAGAGAGAGAGAGAGAGAGAGAGAGAGAGAGAGAGAGAGAGAGAGAGAGAGAGAGAGAGAGAGAAATTTTAGGAGAGTAAAATTTGCTCGAGCACGTGGTAGCCGAGATAGCCAAGGACTATATCGATTCAACCGCAACGTGCAAGAGACAAGATTGTCTCTCTCGGCAAAGATGG
>NC_060960.1:8721838-8729338 GCF_910589235.1 Vespa crabro | reverse complement strand
GATTTACCAATGTCATAAATTGATTTATGCGATACCCCGATCATATTAATTCGCAAACTGAAAATATAGAAAATAATTCGATATTATTTACATTGATATCGTCGATACGATACTGTTTTCTCAAATTTCCGTGATAATCGCATAAAGCCGTGGTTTCGTTTACTATGCGATTATCGAAATACATCGTAATATTATTGTATGTATGCCAGACGGAGACAGAAAGATTAATAGAAAGATACATAGATAGATAGATAGATAGATAGAATGGTTAAAAGTGTCAATAATGGATGATAACAGTTTTTCTGTCTCTCCTTTTGAAATTGGTAACAAACGAGAGATTTTTGAGATACAAGATTTAAGCGTTTCAGGTCGTTCACCTCTTTAACGTTCCTTTTGTGCGAATTGAAATTTCTTCGTTTTTTCTTTTCTTTTTCTCTCTCTCTCTCTTTTTTTTTTCTTTTCTCGGGCAAGTTCCGTACATAGGTAAAAAAAAGTCTTTGGCGAATCTCGAGGCTTTTAGGAAGAGAAAGAGAGAGAGAGAGAGAGAGAGAAAGAGGGTCCAACCCTTTGTTGGAGTACAGCCAAGTAGGCGGCCTCGAAATTGACGTTCAGGATCAAGAAACTCGTCCCACGATACTCACAAAATCGTTCGCATGAACGAAACGTCTCTTACGATTTTTCAATCATCCATTCTTTTTCAGCTTTATCTTACGATCTTAGAATATCTCGTATCGCTTTGTAGTACTTTTTTTTTTTTTTTTGTACGAAAAAAGAAACGACTAACAAAGAAAAAAAAAAAAAAAAAAAGAAAAGAAAAAACAAAGAGAAAAAAAATACATACATAGGAAGAAGAAGAAGAGGAAAAAGAGGATGAGGGGAAAAAAGTCGCCAAAAAAATAATATTCGAAAAAGCTAAAAGAGAAAATAAGAAAGTATTTATTAGAACTTTGTCTCTTTTGACTATCTTGTCTTTACCTTTGTTCTTTGACTATCTTCTTTCTTTTTCTTTTTTTTTTTTTTTTTGGTACTTTGTTTTCAACTACCTTCGAAATATTTGTCCAAGTCAAAAAAGAAAAAAAAAAAAAAGAAAAAAAAACAAAAGACGAAAAAGAAAGAAAAAGAAGAAAAAAGGAAAATGAATTCCCATCGATTATAACAAACGAACGGAGGAGCCCGATTAAATGATTTTTCGCTATCCCGAAGGTTTTCTCTTTTCCCTTCTTTTTTTCTTTCTTTTTTCGTTTCGTTTCTCGTATCCTCTTCGTTGTTCTATTTTTTTGTTCTTTTTCCTTTTTTCTTTTTTTTTTCTTCTTTTTTCTTCTTTTTTTGTTAAATCCATCTTCGGGGTAGGTAAAATCACGTCGATCACGTTGCTTCGTGCGAAGTGCTTTTCGGCGAGGTGAATTTTTGAAAAATTTTCACGCTTTTAGAACGACGGGACGCGCGTCACGTTGCGAGCCGACTCGACTCGACTCGACTCGACTCGACGCTACGCTACGCGACGCGACGCGTCCATTTCACGCTCCATTTATGCAAACGCATTCTAAGTGTGCGCGAGCGCGCACACCAATGTATAAAGTCCACGGTTAGATCTCGTCCTCCCCCTTCATCCACTCAACTCCCATCAACCTAGCCCACCCTCCTCTCACCCTGTATTCACGTGATAGTGCATAATTCAATGTGATTTAATACCTACGGTAGCGTAAATTTTCAAGGATCCGTCTCGAAGTCGCGATACCTGAACGAGTGAGAAGCGAGCGTGCATTTTCAAACGTTGAAATTTACTCTTCTCTCGAATTTTATCAACTTTTTTTCTCTCTCTCTCTCTCTTTCTCTCACTGTCTCTCTCTCTCTTTCTCTTTCGATTCGTCCGCCTGTTCGTCTTTTACTTTCTCTGTCTCTCTTTCTTTGTCTCTCTTCCTCTCTCTCTCTCTCTCTTTTTTTTTCTTTTTATTGGAACGTTTATCGTTAAAATATCGAACCGTGCGCGACCGTGTAAAGGATTTTTTCGATTTTTATCGAGAGAAAAACCAAAGCTGCCATTTGAGATATCGAATAACTTTGAGAATGTCGTTCTTTATAAAAAAAAAAAAAAAAAAAAGACAAACGTCAAAGAGATCTATTGTATAATTTATTCTTTTTTCCTTTCTTTTACTTTTTCTTTTTTTCTTTTTCTTTTATCTTTCCATCCCTCTTTCTTCCATCCATTATTTTGTTCAACTTTTCTCTTTTCACATTTTTTAACATATCACTATAGTGATACGCGTAATGTATCGTATGTGCTTTTCTTCTTCTTCTTCTTCTTTTTTTTTTCTTTTCTTTTTTGGAATTTTCTAAATATCAAAAATGTCTTTAACGTATTTATTGTTTATCGTATAGATTGTCATTATAATAGATATTTAATAGATAAAATATATGCTACAAGGATGTACGGTCGTTATCACGTAGTTGAACGTAGAATTTAACAATGGCTTTCTCTCCCTCTCTCTCTCTCTCTCTCTCTCTCTGTCTCTCTCGATTTTGTATTTTGAAGCTCATGTCTCTCGAATTCAGCCTGTCATTATCTCTCGATAATGAGATTATAGTGTACCTTGATATATTATCCAGAGAATGGCATATTCGACGATCTAATTTTACTAAATTCATTCGGATCTCCTGTTTCTTTCTCGAATAACACTTTTAAGTATATATTTGATGAAACGCGTAAATAAAGAAAGTAAATACCGTAAAACGTATCAAAGGTATTCGTCGTGTTGTATTTGTTCCTTTAGTATTTCTCTCCCTCTCTCTCTCTCTCTCTCTCTTTCTCTCTATATCTCTATGTATATATCTATGTGCACATATACAAGTAAATGGTGATTTTCGTGAAAGAAAGAAAGAAAGAAAGAAAGAAAGAAAGAAAGGGAAAAAAGAAAAGAAAAAAAAAAAGGGAAGAAATAAGTACGAATGGAAGAGGAAAGAGGTTGTTCTCGATTTCCTTCAATTCGAATCTGTTTAAGTTGGTGTGGGAGGACGTAAGGAGGAGGAAGAGGAGGAGGAGGAGGGAGTGAGGGTGAAGGTATCAGTGAAAAAGTTTACAAATGTCTTTGATACTACCTGAAAGCAAAGCCACGTTAAAAGAAGATACAGACATGTTATCGCATTTACGTATACTCTTTGACATTTTACGCTCGTTTCAATTCAACCAACCAATTCATTCATCTTTACGATATATCAGAGAACCAAAATAGTATCGTATAAATTCTCGTTATTTCGTTCCCTTTTTTTTTTATTATTTTTTTTTTTTTCTTTTTAAATGTTTATACCCGTAAGGAATCGGAATAAACACGCAAATGAAAGATTTAACGCATGAAAGAATCTAACGGTGGGAGGGAGGAGGGGGCTGCGGGCGGGTGGGTGGGTGGTTGGGTTCGGGGAAGGACTTTCGAAAGACTTCGATTAAATTTATTTCACGAAAGTTCGTTCGAGCTTGAACTTCGAAACTCTTAACGAAAAATCGAAATATTAAAGTTAAAAGTTAAACAGAAATAAATAGATAGACAGACAAACTGACTGATAGACAGGCAGACAGACAGACAGACAGACAGACAGACAGACAGACAGAAAGAAAGAGAGAGAGAGAGAGGGAGAAAGAGAGGAATAAAAATTTAAATAATTTTTTTTCTTTTCTTTACTTTTTTTCTCTCTCTCCCGCACACATACATACATACATACACACACACACAGACACACACAGAGAGAGAAACCTCGAGATTCATTTTAAGAGAAAAGTATCTCGTCCATAAGCGTTTAAATTAACAGGAATGAAAAGTTGAATTTGCCGTGAACGAAGGTTACTGAATGCGATCCTAAGTAAACTGATTTTTCGCGTAAGAGAAGCTCCCTTCTGATGGCGCGAGAACGTCGGGACTGTCTTTTCCTTTTCTTTAACCTCTTCTACTTTCTTTTTCTTCACCTTATCTTTTTCTTCTTCTTCATCATCATCACCATCTTCTTCTTCTTCCTCTTCTTCTTCTTCTTCTTCTTCTTCTTCTTCTTAGTCCATCCTACCACGAATTAAATTTCTTCGTTCATTTCCCCGTCCCCGTTGGTATCTTCCTCTGATTCTTCTTTTAAAAACTTTTCCTACGGACGTTGAATGCTCTTAATACGGGCCCCTAAATAAATTGATTTCGGCTAGTACCAGCGACGCGGTAATTACTGTCTGCAAAGATTTACGAGTTTTGAAGCCTGCAACTCTCTATCTCGGAAAGTTCAAGAATTACAAGACTCGACTTGGTTTCTTACCTTATATCAAAGGATTCCAAAGAGTAGTATATACACTTTATCAATAATGGAAAAAAAAAGAAACAGGACAGAGAGAGAGAGAGAGAGAGAGAGAGAGAGAGAGAGAGAGAGAGAGAGAATATAAGAGATCAAATAAATAACAACAATTCTTTTTTAAGATACCCTCTCAATTTACTGAAAGAGATAATCAAGATAAATCGACGATGATGATGAAGAAGAAGAAGAAGAAGAAGAATAAAAAGGAGATAAAATAAAAAACAGAACAATCGTATTAGATTAAATACATAAATAATATCGATCTACAATTTTCCCCGGTACTAGATATGCGAATAAGTCGTTAGGTAATTCTCTAACATTTAATGGTAAAGTAAGTTGGTACGATAACGGTATCGTCGAAATAATTGAACGAGCGTGATCGCTCGCACGTGAAATTCACGAACGAGGTTTAAATTCGATAGAGGAGGGTGAAGGGATAGGGATAGAGAATGGGATGAGGGGGGAGGTGAGAAGAGGAGGCCAAGACGCGACGAGTGGTTACCTACCTTACATTCGCGAAAAAATGCGATGAGGTATATATATATATATATATATGTATATATATATATATATAAGTATTCGTTGAGTTAGAACGAGATCGAAAATGAAGGAGGAGAAAAAGAGGAGGTAGAAGAAGAGGAAGAAGAAGAAGAAGAAGAAGAAGGAGATTAGCAAGAGAAGAGCCCGGAAGCGGTGCTGTTGGATGAGATATCGAGAAACCGGGACAAACGCGAGATAGGGTCGAAGAAAGTGTATGTAGTGTGTATGGATGTGTATATGTGTGTGTGAGAGAGAGAGAGAGAGAGAGAGAGAAAATCAGCAAGGTGGAAAGTGAGGATAGGATAGGAAAGGGAGACACCCTGGACCCAGGTTTTGCTTCGCTCCTCGACTTCGCCAGGTTATGCATCCAATTCCATTTCCCATTTCAACTTTTCTCATCTCTAACAGCCCTCTACTACGGGCGAGTGCTTCACGGGAGAAGTTAAATACCGTTACCGTAATGTCCGATCATTATTTTAGCCATTAAAATAGCTCAAAGAGCGAGAGAATGAGAGAAGACAAGGAGTGAGAATGAGAAACGAAAAAAGAGAGAGAGAGAGAGAGAGAGAGAGAGAGAGAGAGAGAAAATAGTGGGGATTTAAAAAGAGAGATGAAAAAAAAAAAAGCCATGGAAGAAGCAAATTTCTTTTCTCTCGATTTATCAAACAAATCTTTTCTAATATGAAAGAGGAGCGATATGTATGCTTTTTTTTTCTTTTCTTTTCTTTTCTTTTCTTTTGATTCTTTTTTTTCTTTCTTTATTTTATTTTTGGTATTTTTTTTTTTTTGTTTCTTTCTTTCTTTTTTTTTTATTACATTTCCTGTCTTTTTTTTTTTTCTTCCTTTTCGCGTGTGTTTTATTAAAACGTCGTTAAATTTATGATAATTTATTAATCATATTCCAGCTCATTTGTCTTTCATATTCGTAAAAATTTAATCAAGTTAAGAATATTTTATTAGATTATCAATAAAATATTTCTTACGAAATAATCGATTTATTTGTTTATTTGCTTGTTCATTTATAATTTATAAATCCCTCGACGGGGATAAAAGGCTGAGCGATTAGCGTGAAATAAAAATAAAAATGAAAGAGGGAAAGAAAAAGAGAAATAGATACATAGATAGATAGATAGATAGATAGATAGAGAGATAGAGATAGAGATTTAACCAGACAGAAAAACAAATTTACGGAGATTCAGGAGAGAGAAAGAGAGAGAAAGAGAGAGAAAGAGAGAGATGGATAGAAACGATGTATCAAAATGTGGTTTGTCAAGGATCGGAGAATTTATATGCGAAGTTCGTAATTAGGCAAAAGCGAAATCGAAGGAGAGTACAAAGGCTGTTTAATCCAACGTGCCGTCACGTTTGAACGGTCTCGAAGGTTCGATAAATGTCCTCCTCCTCCTTATCCTCCTTCTCCTCTACCTCCTCCGATACTCTCAAACGCATGATCGCCAACTCTAATAGACGACGCGATATCGTTTTACGTTTAATGTCATCCAGAAATTATAGAATCCGGTAATCGATAAGTCGCTCGCGCGTACGTAACAAATTAACGTAAATCGTCGATAACAAGGTAAGAAAAATAAAAATGAATAATAATTTGCTTGGAATTCAATTTAAAAATTACCATTAATGGTAAAGGATAAATTTTTAAAGAGACATCGTTTCATTTAATAATAAATATTATAGAATAGAACCAATGGTCTATCATTCTTTTTATTAATTAATTGATTATCAATAATATTAACGTTTTTTTCTTCTTTTTATTTTTTTATGTTCTTTGAAGAATCCAATCAAAAAAAAAAAGAGAGAGAGAGAGAGAGAGAGAGAGAGAGAAAGAGAAGAGAAAAAAAAGAAATAAAGAAAAGAAGAGGGGGGGAAAAAGAAAATCGGTCGACAGAGGTCGACTGATATAATAATATTACATCGCTTTATACTGCGTGGGCGTGAAAGTATTACATTAAAAATTTTCTTTTCCTAGATTGTGTACGTTAATCAAGGAAAATAATTTCATCCCCCTTCGACGTTCATAACTTCGGGACGGACGACATTCGACGTAAACGCTCCTTCCTCCTTCTTCTTCCCTTTCCCTTTCATCCAGAATCGCTCCTTCCCCCTCTCCCCCCCCCAACCCCCTATCGACCATCCCCACCTCTCACTTCATGTTCTTTTTTTTGCCTCTCTTCTTCATCTCCTCTTCTTCCTCATCCTCGTCCTCGTCCTCGTCCTCGTCCTCGTCCTCGTCCTTTCCTTCTTCTTCTACGGCTCTTATTTTCTTTATATCCCTCTAATTACCGTCCCTATCTATTCTCTTTTTACTCCGGAGAGAATAGAAGCGTGTACTTCGTGCAAAATTAATCGAGGGAAAAAGAGGAGAATTATTTCGTAAACCCGGCACTTCGTTACCTCGTTTCCGTGCGTTTTCTCGCGAGACGTGGCACAATGGAAAACTGAAATTTCGGAGTAAAATTTCGTTGTATTATTAGCCCTACCCTGCCCTGCCCTGCCCTACCTTATCCTACCTTGTTCTGCCCTGCCCTGTACTTTTTTCTTTCTCTCTCTCTCTCTCTCTCTCTCTCTCTTTTTTTTTCAGAAAGAAAAATACGACGAGGAGTGCTCTAACCTCTAGTATAA
>NC_060960.1:8706838-8716838 GCF_910589235.1 Vespa crabro | reverse complement strand
ATATATATATAAATATTATATATTTACGTATAGAATAGATATATGCAAGAAGGGTTAGCAAAGGAAGCATATACGCAAGTTGTTAGATATCTAGGATTGCAACAACGTAAATTAATCACGTTTCTATGATACAACGTACGTACAATGGTTGTTATACGATGGACAGCTGCTTGATTAATACCTTATGGAAACAGGTATCTACAATATATATATATATATATAAACATATACATACACATATAGATATCCCTATATGTATCTATCGTTCTTATACAACATAGTCCCAGAAGGGTTGTCTTTCTTATCAGAGAAATCAACGATATTATCAACGTCGAGTTTCTAGTTACACTCTACTCTCCTCTCTCCTCTCTCTCTCTCACTCTCTCTCTCTCTCTCTCTCTCTGAGAACGATCAGAAACATAGTTATCGTGATTACGATAAACCATCGTACGGAGACGACGAGCTCGTTACATGCTCGTACATATTCGCTACGAGAGTATTCCTAATATTCCCTGGGCTACGCCTAACGTACCTTATACGATATATTACCCTCCGTGCCGGAGATAAGTCGACATTAATTGTTGACGATAACGTGGCGAACCGTGCCGTCCTACTAACCGTCCTCCCACACCCATCGACCCCCACCCCACTATCCACCCATTCACTCACTCACTCACTCATTCGCTTACTCACTCACTCACCTACTATCCACTTACCCCCTACGGCATTAATTATGCTAATCATTATGTTAATCGGTAATGACTTTGTGGCTTAACCACAGTTGGCCTCTAAACATCCTTACCCTACACGGACTATATATTAAATCATCATTTAAACGCGACAATACGATCGCATACGAAATCTACGATATCTCATGTCTTTCTCTCTCTCCCTCTCCCCCCCCCTCTCTCTCTCTCTTGGAATCCATATCATTTTCGTAATTTAATCACCGGATATACACGTGTCCATTGTTTTTAATTTTTCATTTTTTTTCTTCTTTTTTTTTTCTTTTTCTTTTTTTTTTTTTTTGAAAGGTTTTTAGAAAAAATTGAAAGAGAGAGAAAGAAAGAAAGAAATGCAAATACGTAAAGACGAAGAAGAAACGAGGGCGTTTAGTTCGTAAGATTTAGAAAAAAGAAAGAAAAAAAAAAAAAAAAAAAAGGAAAAAATTAAAAAAGAAAAATATGTCGATGAAAAGATGTCGAGTACCTTTATGTAATCGTGGAAGGGAAAAAAAAAGGAAAGGGGGGAGGGAGAGAAAGAAAAAAGAGAAAAAAATTAAATTAATAAAATAAATGAAAGGAGAAAGTAGAAAAAGAAAAAGAGGAAGGGAAATGGAAAGGGAAGGAATATTTAAAAGAGACATTAAAAGAGAAGGAAAGAAAAAAAGAATATTGAAAAAAAAAAAGAGAAAAAAGAAACATAATGATAGTGATAATAAAAATTAAAGAAAAAAGAAAAAAACGAAGAAAAAAAAGAAAACAAAAGAAAACAAAACAAATCGAAACAAAAAAATAAATAGAAAAAAGAAAGAAAGAAAGAAAGAAAGAAAGAAAGAAAGAGAGGAAGGAAGGAAGGAAGGAAGGAAGGAATGAAGGAAGGAAGGAAATAAAAGAATAAAGTCGATTTGACGGTAACGAGATGGCTCGAAAAGCATGGCTGGCGGGGGTGGGGTTGGGATGGTGGGGGAGCAGAGAGGTAGAGACAGAGGGGTAGGACGAAAGGAAAAGGAAAAGCCGGACAAAGGGTACTCGAGCGAGTCAGCAAAATTAATGGATGGTGGCGGCACAGCGCGCTCATGGAAAATCCAAAGGTTCGTACGGTGTAGCATGGTCCAGTGCGGTGCGGTGCGGTGCGGTACGGTGCAGTATAGTATGGTATGGTATGGTATGGTATGGTATGGTATGGTACCATACGATTCGTTCAACGTGCGTTCAAATCCAATCGCGCGGGGCAGGATATTCTCGGTGTTGAACGTAACGCGACGTGTCGAGGGTGGTGGTACCGACGTCCAAGCCGAAAAGCATTGGCTTCGCACGCGTCAGCGATTCCTGGACCGTGAACAACACTCGGTAATTTTCGTACTGCTAAACCTGTTCGTCGGCGAACAGAGAAATGAACAGAGAAATGAACAGAGAAATGAACAGAGAAATGAACAGAGACAGAGATAGATAGAGGAAGAGAGAAAGAGAGAGAAAGAGAGAGAGAGAGAGAGAGAGAGAGAGATTGAGAGAGAGAGAGAGAGATTGAGAGAGAGAGAGAGAGAAGGGAAGAGGAACGAACGATGTAATTACGTAGTTAGCGAGACCTCACGTAACGGCTTGACATCTGTCTTCCATCTCGAAAGTTCCTTCCCTCTCATCCTGCATCTCCCATTGTCGTCCACGAAGCGCCCACTTCGCGCCTCGGGAAGCATTTTTCATTGCCGCCTGGATACCGGATCTTTTCCTCGTTATTTCCAACGAAAATTATTACGACGCTCGTTTAATCTCTAACTTTCCTACTCCTACTACCACTACTACTACTACTACTACTACTACTACTACTCTAACTCGTTCTCCTTCGTCTTCTTCTTATAGATCCTCTTTTTCTTATTTTACTTCTTCAACCTCGTCTTCTTTAAACTTTCCTTAGAATGTATTATCTTTTGACGTTTCTCGTAGTAATTATTTCTCTTTCTCTTTTCTCTCTCTCTCTCTCTCTCTCTCTCTCTCTCTCTCTCTCTCCCGCTTTCTCACTCTTTTTCTTTCTCTCTCGGTCATTATTTTATTCTTTATTCGTATATTCTATCTGACATTTTTTGATAATTTAATTTTAATAAAATTTATATATATATATATATATATAATAATTATGGTTAAGAGATGGTAATCGTTAGAAATTTGTCAATGTCATTTTTCTTTTCTTTTCTTTTCTTTTTTTTTTCTTTTTCTTTTCTTAAGCAAGTGGTTAACGTAAAAATTAGCTTAGTTGAGGAAAGATGGATAGAGAGAGTGAGAGAAAGAGAGAGAGAGAGAGAGAGAGAGAGAAAAGAGGTTGAGATAGCACGGATCTCTTGGATCTGCATAAGCTCGAAGGAGTTTCTACAGAGAATTATATGTGTATGTGTGTATGTGTGTGTGTGAAGCAGAGAGAGAGAGAAAGAGAAAGAGAAGGATAGGGCAAGAAAGGAAGATGTAGAAGGATGAGAAGGGTAGGAAAGAAGAAAGACGAGGATGTACGAGGACAAAACGAGGAAGCGACAGCGGGCTTGGAAGACGCCTAAGAAAAGTCTAATCCACATTCATCAGGCTTATAAAACATCGCGCGAGAGTGAGTAAGAAAAGAGAGAGAGAGAGAGAGAGAGAGAGTGAGAGAGAAAGAGAGAGAGAGAGAGAGAGAGGGAACATTCTCAGCTTCCACGAAGATACCAAGACGTGAAATAAACCTTCCACGTCTTTGGCCAACGTTATTGCTAAGAGTGAAAGAGAGAGAGAGAGAGAGAGAGAGGGAGTGGAAGAGATCGAAAGAAGTCGACAACGTTTTCCTTTAGCAAGTGGAAAAATCGACGGATAGAAGAGAAGAACTAGAAGAGATAAGACGATCGATATTCATCGGACACCGAATTTTCTCGTTTCTTTCAAAAAAGGAACAGAAAGAAATGTTCGTGAAAAAGAAAGGGATAAGGATTCCGAGAGACATCCGGTCAAAGATCAAAGGATTTCCTAAAGGGCTTTTCTATAGGACTATCTTTTTCGGCTATCGTGATTCGCCGGTCACGGAAATCCATTTGAGAGGGTCAGTTGTTTGCTCTAGAAAATTGTCTACTCTACGAATATCTATAGTGTTCAGTACAAGTTGACATTACTACTATATATATATATATATATATGTATATACATACATTTATGTATGTATGTATGTATGTATGTGTAATATAAAATATTTATATATATATAGACAATATTTCTTTTAATCGCAACATTTAAATAAAATAATTATTCAAGTAAATATCTCAAAAAGAAAAAAAAAAAGGAAAAAAGAAAAGAAAAAATAAAAGTTCAAAGCAAACAAATTTTTCGAGGGTTTTTTTTTTTTTTTATTTTTTTTTTTTTTTATAGAAAAATCAATCGGCTTTATTTATTTCCAATAAGAAAATAAAAATCAATAAATTTTCTAACGTCACGTTCTTTTCTAATATTTCAATTATATAAGGTATATTTCTTTCTTTTCTTTCTTTTTCTTTTTTTTTTTTTTTTTTTTTTTTTTTTTTAATATAATTAAAATAAATCTTCAAAATGACAAAGCCGACGGGTAACGTATCCGGCTGAATAGAACGAAATATGTACGTTCAAACGGAATCGAATACGATCGGGTAGGTTCGAATTGGATCGACCAGAATCAAACAGGATTGAATATGATCGAATAAGATTGAACATGGTCGAATAAAATCGAATAGCAGCACCGAAAAAGATCGATCGCCTCTGTCTGGTCCAGAAAGTCTCCTACGCGACCCAATCCACCAATCCGATCCGATCCGATCCGAGATGACCGAGTCAAGCTGAACCGATCTGATCCAATCCTGATTCGGTCCTATATTCGACACTATTCAGTCCTATTCTGTCTTTCGCGATCTTGTTCGGTCATATTCGATCATATTCGATCGTACTCAATTCTATTTGATCCCATTGAGATCCTATTCGTTCTTATTCTGTCCTATTAGATTCTATTCGATTCTATTCGATTCTATTCGATCCTATTCAGTCTTATTCGAATCTATTCGGTTTGATTCAGTCTTGTTAGGTCCTATTCGAACTTATACAGTTTCTATTCATTCCTTTCCTGTCTTATTCGGTTCTATTTGGTTTTATTCAATTCTGTCCTTTCACGCTTACAATGGCCTTTTTGTCTCTATTTTCTTTGAATAAGAATACGTCCTTATGTCTGACAGATTTTCTGTCTTAACCGTTTGCGTATAACGAGCCAGTCTATCGCGCTCTTCAGATTTTGTGTCGAAAAAAGTCAGGGCATTTGACCGATACAAACAACTCGCACTCCTTGGCATTTTTCGATCATGTTTTGTCAAAATTCTCTGATACGCAAACGGTTAAGAAGGGAAAAAGAAAAAGAAAGAAAACAAAACAAAAATCGAAAAAGAAAAAAAAAAAAAACGAACCTATTTACAGATCCATAACAATGCGTCACAAGTGGTACGTTAAAATTCATAAAACAATGAACACTGAAAGCTCTCTAAACGTCGAATATTTTTAATAGAGGATAGATAATATTACAAAAATGTATGATACGCTCGAGAAGACATCGATCACGTATAATATCAAATTTTGTTATATCGAATATAACACCAAATTTTATCGGCTACAAAGCCATACATCGTTATACAGTACGAATTTCAACAGTACAATAGCTTGATTATTCGTACGTATACTCTGTTGGAATTATTTATTATTTATCATATGCGCACTGTAAGTCAGAAATTATTAAATCGTTCGGAATATATCGAAGCATTTATTTCAATCAATTGATACGACGGGACAAGTTAACGATGAAAATAACCATGGAAATTAATTTATTAACCGTTGTTTCATTTAAGCTCATAACATTATATATAATATAATAAAATAAAATAAATTATATATATATATATATATATATATATACGTACATAACATTATATTTATATGTGTATATATTTTTATTATCTAAATACACGAATGTTAATTCGTGTATGTGTGAAGTATGAAAAAAAGAAGAAAAGAAAAAAAAAAAAGTTTCATAATCTGCCAGAATAAAGATCATAGAGATATTTATTTTACAAATTTCGATAAGATCTCGTCAGATATTTTATAACAAATGGTAATAATAAACGAGGGAAGACGTTTAAATAACTATTTTTTTTTTATTAGTATTTGACGACTCCATCCGTAGTCGTAGATTAATGTGAAGTAACAAAATAATACGAGTTCTGACTTTCGTCTCTCTCTCATACATACATAGAATAATATATATATATATAGATAGATAGAGATAGAGAGAGAGAGAGAGAGAGAGAAAGACATAAAATTCGTGAAAATCGAGGCCACAGGGAAGATTCGTAAAATCTCTCACATGGAACGGAGTATGTGTATCCTTCGAAGGGAACTCGTTCGCGAGGCGTCACGTAGTCGGGATACTTTACGGACGGACGAACGCGAGAGTACCGGGGACGAGACTAGAATTAGCCGACTCCACTTTTGCCAGCATGATCTCGAGAGGGCGGAAACGACACCCCGAAGAAGAAGATACGATCCCGCGAGTACTCACCGAGTCAGCTGCCACTTACGTGAGAGAAAGAGATAGGAAAAGATGGAGAGAGAAAGAGTAGGACAGAGAGTGAAAGAGAGAGAGACGCTCTT
Source organism: Vespa crabro (assembly GCF_910589235.1). Classification (NCBI taxonomy): domain Eukaryota; kingdom Metazoa; phylum Arthropoda; class Insecta; order Hymenoptera; family Vespidae; genus Vespa; species Vespa crabro. The sequence goes on along the minus strand of NC_060960.1, from coordinate 8,710,446 downwards.
GCATCATCGCATTATATTCTTCGTCTTATACGTCAAAAAGGGTTTATCCGTGAAGTATAGTCTCGTTTTTCTTAAAAATTTCACATATACGATACGTCTCCTTGTATCTATCTATTTCTCTTTCTATATTTATCCAACGACTTCTAATCATTATCTTAGACGATATATATATATATATGTATGTATGTATGTATGTATACGCGGTAATATTATATTATTAATAGAATTTGTAGAGTTAATAGATATTTTTAATGTAAAAATCTCCGCGAGTATTGGAGAAGAAAAAAAAAAAGAAAAGAGAGAAATAGGAATAGAAAAAAATATTCCGCATCTTTTGTTCGTTATATCAACGATGAAGAAAATAAGTGAATATTTTTCATGAATCTTGATTTTATATAGATATATCTTCTGTAGATGTGTATATATATATATATATATATATATATATATATATAATTGTTGGAATCGAATAAATCGAATTTCCTTGTGACATTCGAGTCGTTTAAGTAATTTCCTTCTCCTGACATTTCACGACATATATATATATATATATATATATATATATATATATATATATATACATCTGGAAACTACAACGATTTACAATCCGACAGTTACAACGATTTACTTGGAAAGAACTCGTCGAATCTTAATGCGATGCTATATAACGTATAAAATGGAAAAGGATGGTGTTTAAAGGTGGAGAAAGGAGTAGGACAAGATGGTTGGCTAGGGACTAAAAAGGGAAGGGGATGTATAGTGGAAAGAGGATTTGTTCGAAGAACGTTCGATGTTCCAGCGTCGTTATTCTCTGACCTCTTCTTCCTCCTTTACATCCCTCGAGCGACTCCCCCGTAACGACAGAAAGAAAGAAAGAAATAGAGAGAGATAGAAAAAAAAAAGACAGAAAGATAAAGAGAGAGAGAGAGAGAGAGAGAGAGAGAGAGAGTAACGTCCACGAAAGTTGGGACGGTAATAATTTCCGCAAAAAGGTCGAAACTTGGGCTATTCCGCTTTCCATTAAGAGAGGATACCCATCGAAACTTTACACTTTTTCATCCTATTCTTTCGGCCGAAGGCAACATCGAAAGAAAGAGATAGATGGATAGACAGATAGATAGATAGATAGATAGATAAAGTGTGTGTGTGTGAGAGAGAGAGAGAGAGAGAGAGAGAGAGAGAGGTGTCTTAAAAAAGATCGAAGATTGGTGTTAAAAACTCTTTCTACGTTTCCTTTTTTCTTATTATTTCTTTTCTTTTTTACTTCTTATTTTTCTTCATTTTTATTTTCAATATAGAATAAAAATCTTATCCAATGAGGTGTCTTCTGATGGATTCTTAAGAAGATTCATTCAATAAAACACTTTGAATCTTCTCTCTCTCTCTCTCTCTCTCTCTCTCTCTCTCTCTCTCTCTCTCACTCTCTCTCTCTCTCTCTCTCTCTCTCTCTCTCTGTCTATTTTACCCAGTAATTAAATTCACTCTCACGAATGGAATAATGGCGATTCGAGGTGAGATCTCGAAAAACGTTAGGTTAGGGCGATAGCGCTTCTAGGGCATTAGGAACGTCTAATCCAAGGAAGCGAGTTTGTAATTTAGCCTGGATTATTAGGTACAAGCTGTTAGGAGAACTGGCCGCTGATAAGCGTGCTCGGTTCTCGCGCGCTCGGCTTAGCCGCGTCTTGAGCCGCGACGTAATGGTAAGCCGTAAGCACGTACCTAACGTAACTTCTAAACGTAAGGCCCTCCTCATAGTAAGAACGAGTATGTGCGGTCTGCTACTGGTACGTGCTTATAGCTTCTCATTATAACAATCTTTCTCTCTCTCTCTCTCTCTCTCTCTCTCTCTCTCTCACTCTCTCTCTCTCTCTCTCTCTCACTCGCTCGCTCACGAGCTTTCATTCTTACTCGTCCTATTAAACGAAACGTTTCAATAAAAATTCTTCGACTTGTTGCTAAAATTTATTCTAGGAATAAATTCCTCAATTAGTTTATATATATAAGGATAAATGTGAATTTAAAATAAGATTGACTTATTTAACAATTAATCACGAGAATAAATGGAACTCTTCTTTTTGTTTCTCTTTTTTCTTTCTTTCTTTCTTTCTTTGTCTTCATTTTTCTTTTCTTTCCTTTTCTATGAAATACTAAAACTATTTATTTTCTATATGTAATGTGAAGACACACGTAAAATCTATTAAAGTACTTCTCTGATCGTTTTTCTAGATATATTAGAAAAAAAAAAAAAAAAAAAAAAAAAAAAAAAAAAAAAAAAAAAAAGAAGATAATTATCTATTTATATCGATTTATTGATAGATCTTATTAAAAAAGAAAAGAAGAAAAAAAAGAATATGTAGAAAGAATATAAGGAAGAATTAACGATACTACTGTCATTAATATAGATAATCGTTTTGAGAAAAATAATCGGACATTCGAATTGATAGAGAAAAATACAAGTAGTAGTAGTACATTTAATATGAGCTCCTATGATCGACTAAAAATATCGAAAGCTTTTTGCGATAAACACAGCTTGCAAAACCTTGATATATTTCTTCTTCTTCTTCTTCTTCTTCTTCTTCTTCTTCTTCTTCTTCTTCTTCTTCTTCTTCTTCTACTTCTTCTTTTTTCCCTTCTCTCATATATATTTTTTTTCTCCCTTTATTCGTCCTCTTCATTTTCGATCATTTCTACGAGAATAAAGGAAGCTAAATGGCCGTCACGAATCACGAAAGTTTCAGTCCGTGGATTCTGGAAAATTTCGAGTTGGCTAAAGAAACAATCAACGACGGAGAATCCAAGTGAATGAAGAAGAAAAAGAAAAAAAATAAGAAAAAGAAGAGGAAGAAGAAGAAGAAGAAGAAGGAGGAGGAGGAGAAAAAGTAGAAAAGGAACAAAAAAAAAAAAAAAAGAAGAAGAAAAAAAAAGAAAGAAAAGAAAAAAAAGGAGAAGAAGGTAGAAAGAAGTAGAAGAAAGGCCTAATCAGACGAAGCAAGGCTCAAAGAATTGTTGCCGGTAATATTAACTTTGATATTGGACTGCGTTAAGAAGAAACACGGGCAATAAGTTTTGCCCGGGGCCAACTGAAAGTGTTTTTCACATTATATATACACACATACATACATACATACATACACATATAAAAATACACATATAGGCGTAATAAATGTATACCCACATATAGAAAGAAAGAAAGGAAAAGAGAGAAAGAAAGAGAGAGAGAGAGAGAGAGAGAGAGAGAGAGAGAGAGAGAGAGAGAGAGATTTTCGAGGTGCCCGCTGAAGCAGCGTTCTTCAATAATCGCTACGACACATTACAATACGAGCGAATTCACCCTAACCCTCACCCTCGCCCATAGCTTTTCCTTCTTCACTCCCCGTATCTGCCCACGAACCTTTTCACCCTTCACATCCTACTATCACTTACGACCGTCGTCTCACGCTACGTGCGTGCGTATACGTGCCAATATTGAACTCCGTTTTCATCGTCATATTGCACACGCGTTCCTCAACCAACCCCTTTATTCCCCTCCCCCGCATTCTACCTCAACTTCTTTTCTTCGCGCCTCCTACCTACCCTCCCTTCCCTTCATCCCATTCTCGCGTACTCAC
>NC_060960.1:8691838-8699338 GCF_910589235.1 Vespa crabro | reverse complement strand
CTTCTCCATTATTTGTAATTTGTAGAAACACAGAAAGTCTCTAAAGAAGGAAAAGAAGAAAAAGGAAGAAGGAAAAAGAAAATCTTACTCGCCAGCCCTCTCTCTCTCTCTCTCTCTCTCTCTATCAGGAGGCTGGAATAAAATAAGGAACGAAATAAAATCTCGAATTTTTCTTTCATTTCTTTCTTTTTCTTTTTTTCGTGAGAGAAAAACTTTCCTTCACCCTTAGCGCGTTCTCACGCAATTCTGTCAGCGAAGGCAAAGAAAGCGACGAAAAAGAGAGCAGAATAAAGAAATAAGAAATGAAACAAGAATGATGGTAATCGAGAGAGAAAAAACGTAAAAGAGTGAAAGAAAGAAAGACAGACAAACAGAAAAACAGAGAGAGAGAGAGAGAGAGAGAGAGAGAGAAAGAAAGACGTAGGTTACGAGAAAGATAAAAAAAAAGAAAATAAAAAAAGAAAATAAAGAGAAACCCCTGATACGATTTGTGAGACTTTGGCATGCGTAAAGTAGACAAGGGGTTTACTTGCTAGAATCCTCCGCTTGCCGAAATGACTTCTGTCGAGCGTGTTCCGCATGCGGATTTCGCGTTACGCCTCGTTAATTTGTCCCGTTGTACCTCTCTTTCTCTCTCTCTCTCTCTCTCTCTCTCTATATATATATATATATCTTTCTTCTTCTAAGATTTTACTCCTTCGAAAGAAAAAAGAAAGAAAGAAAGAAAGTAGAAGAGCGAAACGAATGAAAAAAGGCAAGCAAACATAAAGAAAAAAGTATATTCAACGGTGTACCTACATTTTTCGTATCTTCGAACTCGACAGAAACTGGCAAAGCGGAATTGTAAATCGAAAAGAACAGAATGGAAGAATTTCAACGAACCGAAATAGATAGAAAGAGAAAAAGAGAAAGAGAAAGAGAAAGAGCGAGAGAGAAAGAAAGAGAGAGAGAGAGAGAGAGAGACGATCTAAATTCATCCCGTCGGTGGTCTCTTTTAATCGCTTCTGCCGCATCCAGCATCCTCCAGCTCTAAATGCAGCTTCTATACCGCCGTCATGGATAGAACAGTCGTGTTCCTCCCGTTTGCTCGTTTGTTGCACATGTGCACGACACTACCTACCTACTACCTACATCGTTCATGCATATGTATTTGCATAATAGATGCGTACCGCGAAGCAACACGAGTGCATATAAGCCAGTGATGCTGTCACACGGGAGTCTCTCTCTCTCTCTCTCTCTCTCTCTCTCTCTCTCTCTCTCTCTCTCTCTCTGTTTCTCTGTCTCTATTGCATCTGATAACTTTCGGGATTGAACGAATTAAAAAATGTATGAGATAACGTGGAAACACTATATAATAGGAAAAAAAAAAAAAAGGAAAAGAAAAAAGGAAAATCATGCTATTTCCTTCGATTCACACTTCTTCTTCTTATTATTTTTTCATTAAATTAAAAAATATTTCAACCACGTTAATAGATATCGACGTATAAAATAATAATAAGATATATGTGTGTGTGTGTGTGTGTGTGTGTTTCATATAACATGCATACGCAAAAGTTTCAAAAAGCGAATTAATAGTGTTTCAACTGCCACGAATATCAGAATTATGCGAAAATAAATCTCTCGTATCATCCTGCTTTCCGTCATCTATTCTTTTCTCTCTCTCTCTCTTTTTTTTCTTTTTTTGTTTTTTTGTTTTACCCAACGACGTTATCGGAAAATAGTCGGACCGATATTAATGCAATTATAATGCGGCCCGTCGGATATTTTGGCGTAAATGTTTGTTCGTACACGAAACGTCCAAAAAATTCTCTCTCTCTCTCTCTCTCTCTCTCTCTCTTTCTCTCCCATCCATCACTGTATACATATATAATTAATTTTTTTATTTGAAATAGACATTCCAAAACCCGTTTGGATCTCGATAGATTCAGAACTTTCGATCCTTTTCATAAAGGAAAGAAAAGTATAAAGAATGAAATTGAAAATAGAATGATCCAAGAGAAGAAAGAGAAAGAGAAAAAGAAAGAGAGAGAGAGAGAGAGAGAGAGAGAGAGAGAGAGAGAGAGAGAGTATGGAGGAAGGAAGGAATAAACGGACTTTGAAAAAGTTTGTTCGTACGAGAGATCTAACCTAAATACAAATCTCTGACGTCGTTGGTTAAGTACGAAACTTCAATGTGTTTTATATTAAATTATGTGAGAAAGTGCGAACATCATGCCGTCCTTGATATCCTGAAAAGTCGAGTTGTTTATACTTATCCGTTAGCTACATTTAGCTAGAGCTAAAATGAGAAAGAAAGAAAGAAAGAAAGAAAGAAAGAAAAAAAGAAAGAAAGAGAGAGAGAGAGAGAGAGACGAAGAAGTTAGATAAAAAGAATAAATAAGAAAGAAAGAGAGAGAGAGAGAGAGAGCGCGAGAGATAAAGAGAGAAAGAGAAAGACATAGATAGATAGATATAGATAATACGAGAGAAAGAAAGAGAAAGAAAGATACATATAACTAAGAGTCGTATCTAGTGAACGAAGACGAAGAACAAACGGCCGAACGTTGTGGCGACGACGAGCTCGCCAACTTTCCACTTAGGGCTTTTTGCCACGTAAAGGGGATGGCGGGCAGGGGAGCGAGGGGAGACGGGGGAGTGGCGGATGTAATTTTTAGTATTTGCCGCATTTTCGTATATTAGCTCGGACCGCGATCTCGCGAAATTTTCTCGTTTCGCACCTTCGCCTTACCGACAACGACACGACACGACACGACACGACGCAAGGCGACGCGACGCGACGCCGCACTTTTTCAACGAGCCAGTCGTTCCCCCTTTTTTTTCCTTCCTCTTCTCTGTTACCATCACTTTCTCCTTCTCATCCGTCTCCTTTTCCTTCGCCCTCTCTTCTTCCACCACCACCTCATCTTTTACTCTTCTTCTCTCTGACATTACCCGACATCTTTTTGCTCTCTTTCTTTCGTCGAAGCTCTTAAGAGTAGCATTTGGTATCGGGCTAAAAGCTCTTTCTCTACCAAACCGTGGAAAATGTACGACTTTATGTAGCTTCGCGAGAAGAAGAAAAGAAAAAAAGGATGAAAGGAAGGAAGGAAAAAAGAAAGAAAGAAAGAAAGAAAGAAAGAAAGAAAGAAAGAAAGAAAGAAGGAAAGGAAAGAAAAGGAGAATTTAATGAACGAGGGGAAAAAAAATTGGCGGGCGTGGGTGCGCGCGTGGGCTCAACAAATAAAAAAATAAATAACCAAGGAATAAATAGAAGAGAATAAAAAATTATTCTCTCTCTCTCTCTCTCTCTCTCTCTCTCTCTCTGTCTCTCTCTCTTTCTCTCTCTTGCTTTCTCTCTTTCTCCCTTCGAACGAAAAATTTCGCAATAATTTTTGATTACTTTCAATTGATAACGTTGAACAAGTGAATGATTATATTTATAAGAATGTACGAGAGAATGAGAATGATAAAGAGAGAAAGAGAAAGAGAGAAAGAGAGAAAGAGAGAGAGAGAGAGAGAGAGAGAGAGAGAGGATATTCCTGGAAATTGGCAGTAAATTCGTGCGTATCGTAGAAGCCGGCAATTCCCGGCAGTTAATTAGCCGGATAAAGCTGCCGCGCCGCTCGCATTTACCCTGATCCTTGTTACTTGCTTGCTTGCTTGCCCGGATACGCAAGGGTTGGCTCTCGGCTACGTAGCCTAGAACATGCTAGGTGGTAAACCGAATCCGAATCCTCCTTCCGATCTTGATCGGTCGTCCCTCCCAACTCCGACGACGATCTCGAATCGACGGACAGAGGTATTCGTGTATTCACGTTTACGCCTCTATCGACTCTGACGAACCATTTAATGATAAACCCGTACGAAATAGACAAGATAGTTAATTAATCTTGTTTCCCTCTTATCTATATATATATATATATATATACACATATTGGTTGCCCTAAAAAAGTATCTTTCGTTTTTAAATACTGCTAGATAAAGAAACTACAATTAGCAGAAGTAATTTTTGGGAACGATCTATAAATTATAAATTATATTTTAATAAAATATTTTACAAATTATGTAATGGATATATATATATATAATTATGAATTATATATTTATTATGTAATTATATAATTTTATATATAATTTATAATTTGTCAAAAACTTTATATATGTATATATATTTTTTTCAATAAATTTATATATATATATATATATATATATATATATATATATATCATCTTTATGTAGTATCAAACGAATCAATGAAATTGATTTATTGGTTTATTTAATGATAACGAGCGTCGAACGATTGATAAGGTATACGTAATTGTATATAAATTGCAAGGATAAATATTGGATTGGTCAATGATCGCCAAGAAGAAGAAGAAGAAGAACGAGAAGGAGGAGAAGAAAAAAGTAGAAAAAGAAGAAGAAGAAGAATGAGAAGGAGGAAAGAAGAAAAAAGAAAAGAAGAAGAAAAAAAAAAAGAAAATAACTTGGATGGAAATATGAAAGTAGGCTACCGAGGAAATAAATGGAAAAGTGGAAATAGCGAAGGAAGAAGTCGAAGACTTATTAAACGATGTGCGCTTGAAATGGCGAAGGCGGCTACGAGGGGACGGAGAAGGAAATTATGGATGAGGAAAGGAAATCAAGAAATATGGGGAAATGGGAAGCGAGTAGAGACGGTATGGGGGAAGAAAGAATAAAAGAAAGGGGGAAAAAAAATATATAAGGGGGAGATGATATAACGAGACAGCCCTATCATTTTCATGATGTAATGTACTCTCATAGCGATAAATTCTTTAATTGCATATGCGTAAACGCGAACGTCTTTTAATATATATATATATTAATAATTATATAGAAAAGTAATAATAAAAATAGAAAAAAGAAAAAAGAAAGGAAAGAAAAGAAGAGGAATAATTGTTTAAATCAAATTTAAATCAAAAAAAAATTAAAAAAGGATATACATACATACATATATATATATATATATATATATATATATATATATATATATATATATATATATATATATATATATATATATATATATATTAATCGAAAAGATTTTTTCTTTCTTTACGAAGTACATGGAACACATCGAACGGTCAACCAAAGACAAGCGCGAAGCTAATATCTAACAACGTGTCTCGATTTTGTGGGCAGTAATTCTCGAATTACCAATCAGCAGGTCGCGAGAAATGGTGCTGCCTTTATTGGCGAAGCACCGGTTGCTAATTATCTGAATTTATGCGCTTAATATCGTTGCACTTGTATTTAGCAACGAGATTCAAAGCCGAGGGTGGGCGGAGAGTTAGGACGGGTGGTAGTATGGGGATTGGAATAAGGGTGGGCTTGGTAGTGGTTACTGGACGTAGAGAAGTGAGAGAGAAAGAGAGAGAGACAGATAGAGAGAAAGAGTGAGAGAAAGAGAGAGAGAGAGAGAGAGAGAGAAAGAGAGAGAGAAAGAGAAAGAGAATGGCAAACTGGCCCCATGTGTGTTTGCACGCCCGCCGAGAATAATGTACACACAGAGGCGTTAATGAGATTTAAAAATAATGGTGATTACCTGCATTACTCATTAGGTATATCCGCGGTGGTGGCTTTAATTCCAACGGCACACGGCTCCTGTTCCTGGTGTATTGCTATGTGTTAGTTAGTACGTACGTACGTAGGATACGTAGAAACGTATGAGATCACAAATGTGCGTTAGAGCACACGCCCATATATAAATATATATAATATATATATATATATATATATATATATATATAGATATATATTTATATATAAGAGCGCACACGTTCAAATCCAAATACAAACACACATACATACGAGGGAACACGTATAGACGCGACTTGCTTTCTTCTTTGCTTCGCGTTAGGTCGTTTCGCGTCGCGACGCGACTCGACCCGACGCGACGCGTTCGCGTTCGCGTCGTAGCTCGTCTATTTGTGCGAAAAGCAAAAGGGACGTACGGACGTACAGACGGAGGTTACCGTGCGAGATACCGGGGACGAAATTACTCCGGGCAAAACAATGCTCGAGAAGAAAACTCATTATACCTCCATTATAATCTACGGTACACGTTGCACAGAAGCGTCTACTTCGTTCTCGAGCACCAACCAACCCCAACGTACCAACCAACCAAGCGCGAGCTACCTAGAGCTACCTAGCTAGAGCTAGCTAAGCAAGCAGATGTAGTTTCTCCCAACAAAACGGATATTATTCCGCAAACGAGATATCGGAACATACTGGTCCATATTTATTCGTTGAAATCATTTTTCATCGTTCTTCTCTTTTGTTTCTTCTTTTTCTTTATTTTTCCTTTTTCTTTTTCCTTTTTCCTTTTTCTTTTTCCTTTTGCCTACGGTGATATTATCGGGAAGGATATTTTATTTATCGCCTCCACGTTTATCTATTTATTTATTTATTTATTTTCATTATTATAGTTTATTATTGATTGATGTTATTTTGTTATCTTTTGTTAAAAAAAGAGAAAAAAAGAAGAAGAAAAAAAAAAAAAAGAAACAAATAATAGCGAGACAACTGCCGTAATATTTTCGCCGTACGCCGAGCTCGACCAACAATTCCCAGATGCAAATTTATTCGAATTCACGCGGCTAGTCTCTATAAACGAATTTGTTACATCAACGTTCGACTAAAATTCTCTCTCTCTCTCTCTCTCTCTCTCTCTCTCTCTCTCTCTCTCTCTCTCTCTTTCGCTCTTGAAAGCATACTAATGAGAGTTTGTTAGATATCTTGATTATTCTACGAAGCACAATTCGAACGATAGATAATTAATTGAAAATAATCCCATGAAATACTATTATTTAATAACGCATTTCAAACTTATGCGAACGTGTTATTTACATGTGAGATCAAATTTCAAAATATGAAACCTTGCTTTTCCTTTCGTAAATTTAATTATCATATATCTCTCGCACGCACATAAACACGCGAACGTACACATCCCACAGACGTTTTTCGTCGATTCGTGATATTAATTATTAATTACGTATTACAGAGTTGCAAATACAATTATATCCTTTCTCTATCTCTTTCTCTCTATTTCTCCTTTTTTTTTTTTTTTTTTGGCTTTCGTTTATTTTTTATTTTTTCTTTTTCAATGAAACTGCGCGACTATCGATTACGTCGTCGAGAAGCAATTTTTTTTTTTTTTTTTTTTTTTTTTTAAAGAATTATAATAAATTTATGCTACGATATTGCCTCCTACTTTGTCTTTCTTTAATTTATATTTATTTTTCTTTTTTTATTTCTCTCTCTTTCTTTTTTTTTTTTTTTTTTTTTTTTTTTTTTTTTTTTTTTTTTTTTGTCGAAACATATTACGTCCCAATCCTCGCAACGACGTCGATTCGCAACGTTCTAATTGCCTCGTTATAAAAGGGAAAAAAAGGAAAAAAAAAAGAAAAAGAAAAGAAAAGGAAAAAGAAATCAATCGTGTTATCGACGCGAAAGGGATTTCTCGCAAGGTTGTTGAAAAATTATTTCAGTAATCGTAAG
>NC_060960.1:8679338-8684338 GCF_910589235.1 Vespa crabro | reverse complement strand
AGAAAGAGAAAGAGAGAGAGAGAGAGAGAGAGAGAGAGTTCGCGGCCGAGAACCGTCTTAAGATGGCTTTAATAATTCTCCGGAAACGTCGTTGAATATTCAGGACGCTTTAACAGGTCGGCAACTCGACGCGGCAGTTTTACGAGTGTTACCACACACGAGAAACGGCTCTCTCTCTCTCTCTCTCTCTCTCTCTCTCTTTATCTATCTATCCATCTCTCTTATTCACTCGCTAGAGCCAACTTCGGATTTTTCATCGTTTAAAACTTTCCATCGTCCTACAAATTTAACTGTCGTACGTAATTTAACGAGTCCAAGCGTACGTAGTATGTAATAGTAGTAGTAGTAGTAATAGTAATAGTAGTAGTAGTAGTTCCTCCTCATCCTCCTCCTCGCATGGCTCGCATTTATTCGCCGGTAACGTTTCCCTGCCTAGAGAATTATGTAACTTCGCGAATGATTCAACGTTTTAATTTCGTGTTCTTTCTCTCTCTCTCTCTCTCTCTCTCTCTCTCTCTCTCTCTCTCTCTCTCTCTCTATCACTATCTCTATCTCTGCTCCTATCTTCTTTCCCTCCCTCCCTCCCTCCCATCGGCCATCCTCTTTTTCGTTTTTTTTTTTTTTGGGTTCGTCGATCGAAGTCCCCAGCTCGTTTGCGTGTTGTTTTACCGTCTCTCTCTCTCTCTCTCTCTCTCTCTCTCTCTCTCTCTCTCTCTCTCTCTCTCTCCTGCTCTTTTGTTTCGTTCATTCATTCATTTTTTTCTTTTTTTTTTTTTCTTTTTTTGTTTGTTTTTTTTTTTTTCATTTTTCCTCTCTTTTGCTATTTTTCAAAATTTTTCGTCACACGCCAACCCTATCAAATTTCATCGTATTATCGTTTAATAGATATTCGCGCTTCGTCATAAACAACGGCAAACAAATTCTTTTGATTCTATCGATTTGATTAATACACATTGAATTGAATTCCCATTTTCCCCTATTACCTATGACGATACTATATATCGTTCGTATCGATCCTTTTATCGCAATTTTTCTTTACGAGAACGTAGGTATTGTATTAATACGGGGGGAAAAAAAAAGGAAAAAAAAAAAAACAAAAAAAAAAAAAAAATTGTTAACAATCAATAAATTTAATTAATAATACAAAAAGGATTTGGTTAAAAAAGGGATAGGCGAATAGACATGAGTCGGTAGCGAGAGACAGAAAGGGGTGACGGGGGGAGGGCAGGACAATACATACAATCGAGGATTATTATCCAGGATTATTATCGAGGTATATATGTACATATGTATTACGTGTTATTGATAAAGGGAAACGTATGTGAACGTTTTCCTTTCGCTGACAGGAAATCGGCAGGTGAGAAGGAGAGAACTGCACGTAGTTAGATGTGTCAACCGTCTTCTGACGACGTTTTAGTCCTGAGAAACTCCTCGCGGATGCACTCGCGTCAACGACAGAGTCTCGGATATTGCTTCTGCGTCTTTGAGTTTACCTATGTGTATATATATATATATATGTGTGTGTGTGTGTGTGTGTGTGTGTGTGTGTGTGTGTGTGTATATGTATGTATGTTTATATGTATGGTACCATACAAACAGGATCTCAGAAACTCCTCGAGTAAAACGAGGCGAACGTGGCCGCGAAAAAAAAGAAATAAAAACATGGATGAAGAACGACAACGACGACAACGACAACGACGACGACGACGACGACGACGACGACGATGACGACGATGACGGCTTCTCCTTCGGCCGTCGTTCTCGACGGACGCGTGAAAATTACTTCTTCCGTCAACGACGATCGCTAGCATTCGATAAAAATCCTCACCGATGTCTTTCGATAACTCGTTTCGAGACTGACGAAGATGACACGACGAGAAAATAGGAAAATATGTATTTGTACTGCGTTTCTCTGAAAAAGAAGGAAAGCAAAAAAGAAGAAGGAAATGGGAGGAAAAAAATACTTTTTCTATTGATTATTTTACAATATATATATATATATATATAAATAATAGCCACGTAACACATACCACCATTACATATAACTATACAAATTAATTATTGCATATATATGCAATAATTTGTATAATAGAAAATTTGTATAATAATTTCCTCTTTTTTTTTTTCTTTCTTTCTTTTTTCTTTTTGTGGTCTTTTTAACAAACGTGTCGAAAAATGGCAATTTTGTATTCGATAAAAATAATTGTCTGATTATGTTTAAAATAATTAATCGATAATGATGAATATATAAACGAAGCTTATATAGGTACATAGTTTAAGATCAACGTTCTCTTCTCCTTCTTCTACTTCTCTACTTATACTTCTTCTTTCCTCTTTCTCCAAGCGAAAGTTTAATAGGTCAATTAAAAGCGAATGGAAGATTAATTCTCGATGCAAGTTGCATCCAATTAAATCAGAAATCTTTCGTTCGTTCGTTCATTCGTTTATTCGTTCGTTCGTTCGTTAGTTAGTTAGTTCGTTCGTTCGTTCGTTCGTTCGTTCGTTCATTTCGATTATTTTCCTTTCCTTTCATTCACTCAAAATCTAAAAAGGATATTAGTTTCCATCGTAATGTAAGGATATTACGTCTCGAAACTTTCCATCTCTTTTGAACGTACGATAAGTTTAAACGATAGGAACAACACTTTCGGGATGGTATTTTCTTTCGAAAGGAATCGATGGAGAGAGAGAGAGAGAAAGAGAGAGAGAGAGAGAGAGAGAGAGAGAGAGAGAGAGAGAGAGAGAGAGCCCGTAGGCAACACGGGAAGTTTAGCAAATTCTCTAACATATTCGCCAACGTCGGCCCGACGATATTGCCTCGTCATTCTCCCTTCGTAGAAAAGTAGCAGATCCCCCGCGTTTCCCTTCCACGAAAATTCTGAGATGGAAAGAAGCTGGAAGATGGGAGATGACTAAGAGAGAGAGAGAGAGAGAGAGAGAGAGAGAGAGAGAAAGAAAGAGAGAGAGAGAGAAGGAGTTGGTAACGTCAGACGGAAAAGTGACTGCTTTTAAAATGTCTGCGCCAGGACTGATCGATGGAGTCTACTGAATTGCGTCGAAAAACTTCGCGGAAACCGCGTGCTATCGTTTTGCGGACGGAAGGATGGAAGGACGGATGGTAGGACCGACGGACGGACGGACGGATGGTGCGAAAGGAAAATTTATCATTATTAAATATACTTGTTTAACGATATTGTAAAATTATTGTAAATATACAGACTGTATATATATATATATATATGTTGAAAATAAATTCATAAAAAAAAATTAGTAAAATTATTGAAACTATATACAGTTTAACGATATTGTTAAATCATTGTAAAAATTATATCTTCCTTTTATTATTATTAAATATTCAATGCTTCTTTTCTATTATTTCTTTTTTCCTTTTTATACATATATCTATGTAATTTTATCGACGATGTCAGACCTATAATATGGTCTTATTAAAATTTTGTTTCTTAAGGAGAAAAAAATGAAAAGGAAATGGAAAAAAAAAAAAAAAAAAAAAAGAAAGAGAGAAAATTATGTTTAAAAGAAAGGATGAAAAGGGAAAGGAAGGAAGATCGTAGACATTAAAATCGAAAGGAAACTCGTTGGACCGAGAAAAATACAGATAGAGAGAGAGAGAGAGAGTGAGAGAGAGAGAGTGAGAGTGAGAGAGAGAGAGAGAGTGAGAGTGAGAGAGAGAGAGAGAGAGAGACTTACGTTCATTCCCGTCAGGGATAAATCTATGATTAATCATTTCATATCGTCGGCTTCGTCGCGTGTAACCCACTTCATTAAGATCTTTTCTTAACGACATTTGGGAAAATGCGAAGGCATTAATATTACCTTAATCGTGGTGGTATCAATGATGGATTAACCCACTTACACGTTATTACAGACTATCCTATAACCAGGCTTTACTCATCGTTTACTCGCTCGAGTTTTGATCTACCTTCGAGTAAGAGATCGTCGACCGAAACCAAGACCTCTTTTTCTCAACATCGTTTTATTAATGAAGAAGAAGAAGAAGAAGAAGAAGAAGAAGAAAAAGGAAAAAAAAATAAGAAGAAAAAAGAAAGAAAAAGAAATAGGAGCTTCGTTCTTTTAGCACAAGTTCTCTCGCGTCGCATATCTCAGAGTAAAAGGGAGAAAAGATCTCGTAGTGATCTCTGTCCTGCTAGAAACCACCCCGACAACTTATTTTCACGTCACGTGCAGCCCTCGTTAGTCTCCTCGGCTTCGAAAAATCGATGTCGAAAGAAAGACAGAGAGAGAGAGAGAGGGAGAGAGAGAGAGAGAGAGAGAGAGAGAGAGAGAGAAGGAGGAAGTGGGGAAGAGAGAAGAAAAGAAGAAGGAAAAGAAGGGACAGATTCTATAGGTGAGGTCGATGGGGAACGACACTAGCTTGAAAAAAAAAAAGAAAGAAAGAAAGAAAGAAAGAAAGAAAGAAAAAGGAAAGAAAAAAAAAAAGAGTTGGCCAAGAAGGTACAGCAAACGATTATGCCGAGACTATACTGAGACAGGAAAATTGGCTCGATTTGTGTTATCCTAATGACTAAGGAGATCTATTATGAGATTTATCATATCAAAGTCAGACTCGTTTTAACTAATTGAACTGTAATTTTTTTTTTTTTTTTTTTAGATATATATATTATTACAATCCGTTTCTATAATCTTTCGAACGTTATTAATTATTAACAATATTAATATATATATATATATATATATATATATATTCATTTGATATTTTCATAAATATATCGAGATAAAATATATAAGAGAATACGATAAAAAAAATTAATACTCCCCTTTAATCCACGAAATATAATATCAAAGGGAAAGAGATAAAAGTTTCATTCAAATATATTTCAAATAATATTATGGACAATTCAATAATTCGATCGTCCATGAATCTAAGTAAACATTTAATGTATTAAATTAATGACTGAACCAATGAAAATCGTCACGTAATATCTATCCATCTATCTATTTATCTATTTATCTATATACTG
>NC_060960.1:8644338-8669338 GCF_910589235.1 Vespa crabro | reverse complement strand
CTTCTTCCTTCATCTCGTTATATTATAATGTATATAACGACGCTCTTTCTCTTACGACACTTTGTCACGTGGCTTTACAAAGCTTGTCTCTTTTATGCCATTACGATCTTAATTTGTTATTCGTTAAAAGTTTTTCTCATAAT
Organism: Vespa crabro; assembly: GCF_910589235.1. Classification (NCBI taxonomy): domain Eukaryota; kingdom Metazoa; phylum Arthropoda; class Insecta; order Hymenoptera; family Vespidae; genus Vespa; species Vespa crabro. The sequence continues at coordinate 8,669,195 of NC_060960.1, read as the reverse complement.
TAACATCACGTGTACTGTTTCTTACGATATTAAAAACAAACAATAAAAAAAAAAAAAAAGAAAACAAAACGACGACGACGACGACAACAACAAACAACTATTTGTATACGTTCGATCGATTGATTATTTATTTTTGAAAAATATTTCAAACATTATTCTTTTATGATTATCGATTAATTTTTTTTTTTTTTTTTTTTTTGTTGCTTTTCTTCTTTTCGATTTATTCGAAATTACAAACGAGAACAAATAACGAAAATATTCGTAAGAGAAAAATTGAAAATCTACGTGAGAGAAATGTGATTTGCATTCGAGTCGATAGATAACTATTGATAGAAATATATTTTATCTCATAAGGATTATATCGAATTTGTGAAAATTTAATAATATTATATTAATATACATATATATATATATATATATATATAATATTCTTCCGAAGGACTCTTCAACCCTCATCTCTCTCCTTCTCCTCTGCCCCCACTCCCCTTGTGCCTTCACCAAGAATATATTGGACTCGATCGATAGGTACTTTCTAATAATCGAACCTGTCGTCTTTACTTTACGAGAAGAATGAAAATAGCTTTCTCGTATGTTAGAGGCTACAAGAGCCCTGTAGAAATATAATCCGGAAACGGAAGCGACAGGGGATGAGCGTGGAGGGGTGAGTGGTCGAGGAAAGGGAGGAGAGGGTGCAAGAGCTAGGTGAACAGGAGGTGAAGGAGTAAAGGAAGGAAGAAAGGAAGGAAAAGAGACGACCTCCTCCTAGCTTTTAATATATGCGGATTATCCTCGATCGTAATTCAGGAAACTGCATCGGCTGCATTCGGGGATATTTACGATACTCCGAAAACCGTAGCTCGAGTTAATGGCATTCGAAGATCGTTCCAACGGCAGACATCCCGAGACCGCGATTTGCATTGTTTCTCTTTTCAATTTCCACTACGACGAATCGAAAGCACCAATCAAATCTCAAATGGGTTCGTTGGGATTTAAGTAATATAAGAGAGTGCTATCTCTCTTTTTTATCTTCTTCTTCTTCTTCTTCTTCTTCTTCTTCTTCGAAAAAGAGAGAGAGAGAGAGAGAGAGGGAGATATTATTCAATTTTAATACGAACATAAAGATGGTTAAAGAACGAAAAACGTAAAGAAAAAATAAAGACAAAGAAAAAAACTTTTCTATAAAAAAAAAACGATTGAAAAACGAATGGGTAGGGTTGGGGTAGGGTAGGGTCGGGGGAAGGAAAAAGAAGAAAAAAAGAAAATATAAATGCGTAACTCGTAATATTTCTATTCATCCAATTAAATCCCGATATAGAATCAAAATAGATGGTATATTTCTCTATAATAAAAATCGATAGATCGAAGTATGAAATTAATAACCTTCTCGCCTCCTTCCTTCATCCCTCCTATTACTCTCGGCCAATCCCCGTCCCCTTTAACAGCATAGCACCAGATCAAATTCAAAGAACTCGTTAGAGTGGATGATAACGGCCCTCTACGTTCGTATCACAAAGTGCCGGGAAAGTAATGTCCTTAACCAGGAATATGAATTAGGTCTTGTCAAAGGCAATGACAATACCCGATTGCGGTTAAACCACTGAGAGATATCGCCCTCGTCAATTCGTACACGGTCTTTGACGCTTGACGGACAACAACGTTCGACCTTCGACGTCTGATCATTTAAAATAATCTCTTTGGCAGCCAATCAAAAATCTTCTATACTACCATCTCCTATCAACTATAATCTACCTCTCCACCTGTATTTACTTTCTCGTATATGTATATATATATAATCTATTCGTATAAAAAAGATATATATATATATATATATATATATATATATATATATATATATATAATGTGTATATATACTATCATCGAAGTATTGTCAATTCTTATCTAGGGAAATATAAAGTTGTCTAGGGAATATTGTTAAGTCGACAAAGAGAGAAGTAAAAAAAAGAAAAGAAAAGAAAAGAAAAGAAAAAAAAAAGAAAAAAAAAAAAGAAAAAGGGTCCTGCAGGTAGATAAAGTAATGTATTTTGTACAATTGAAAAATAATCTTATTATTGAAACTTCATAAGTATCGATCGTGTCGAGATATAAAGAGGAAGGAAGAAATAAAAAAGAAAAAAAAAAAAAAAGAAAAGGAAATAATAATAAACAAGTAAATAAAAAAAAAAAAAAAGAAAATAAAAAAAAACCATCGATTCCGCATCGAACTAAGAAGTAGAATAAGAGGAAGAAAAGCTAAATGGACTTTTAGCACGTTCATCGTGAATCTCTTTAAAAGCCTATGACTTCTATCAAATGTACCGATGTAAAGTCAAGGGCTTGCACCCTTCCCCCCACCCCAACCCATTTTACTTCCCACCAACCCAATTCCTACTATTATTACTACTACTAACCCCCCACCCCCGCCCCACCCCCTCTCACTCCATTCCGTTGAATCACATAACAATAGTAAAGGTCTCGTGGATATCGATGATGGGAAATCGGATCCATCAATAGTTCTTACGAAAAGATGAGGATTGTCCTTCTTTCAAGTGGAAAATTTCTCTCTCTCTCTCTCCCTCTCTCTCTCTCTCTCTCTCTCTTTCTTTCTCTCTTAGTAATATAAAAGGGAGAGAAAGAGAAGGAGAAATAGAGAAGGAGAATAAACGAATCAAACAGTGCGAACAAGGAAGCTGGTACCAGCAGTCGTCGTTTCGAAGGCTACTAAGGACACAACCTTTTCCCCTTCCCGATTCCCTTTCACCCTTTTCATCCAATCCCGCCTCGCAAAATGTACTATCTTCTCTCTTTACGAGAGAGACACGCAAAGAGACACAGAGAATAAGAGAGAAAGAGAGAGAGAAAGAGAGAGAACCAAAGCAAGTCAAGAGAGGATAGGCCAAAGGAAAGCAAACCAAACTAAACATGACCGAAGCGAGGCTGTGAGAGACTCGGTTGGAATCAACTAAGCCCATCCAAGGGCTGGCTAAACGGCAAACTTATCTAATCCAACTTCTCCGTTCTAGGAGATGGCGTTGAGTGTATTTATATATGTATATGTATATATGTATATATATATGTATATAGCGTATGGGCAGCATGATGGAAGGAAAAGACACGACATTGACAGAGGAAACGAGAAAGAGAAACACACATATACAAAGAGAAAGAGAAAGAGAGAAATAGAGTGGATGTAGGGTATGAGGATGGATGAGTGAGAGAGAGAGAGAGAAACATATACCTATATATTTTACACATAAGCACACATACAGACTAAGGATCCTCTCTCTCTCTCTTTCTCTCTCTCTCTTTCTCTCTCTATCTCTCTTCTTCCACCTTCGGGCAAGCTAACAGAAGGTTAGCAAGTTTATTCTTGCGGTGCTCGATCTCTCGCTTACCTCTTTAATTACTCTTGCCGGAAGGTTGTGTTTAATCAAGCATTCTTCGCTTTCTCGTATATTCTAGGAAGAATCTAGAAGACGGATGACATTTTCTTGACGAAACGAAAGATACGAAGTATATTTTATATATCATTTATCCATATCAGATTTTCGTTTGGTACGATTTCGATTCGATTTTATTCAATTCGATTAGATTCGATTTGATTCAATTTGATTTGATTTGATTTAATTTGATTCAATTTTCAGTTTGGCTTGATTTTCACGCGTAAACTCGAGAAAATAACAAGAGGACAACTAACATCAACCACATCCTAGAACTGTTTTGGGTAACTTTTCTAATCCTTCGTTAATCGTGGTGAACCCTAGCAGCTGTTATACCAACCGATGGCTTGTTTAAGATATAAAGAGAGATATATAGATAGATAGATAGATAGATAGAGAGAGAGAGAGAGAGAGCTATCTCAAGATAAGGTTTCCTACGGTTCAGTTCAACCTTTGACCAGATCAACGATTGAACCCGAAATCCCCATGCGAGGTACGTCCCTGTCGAGAGCGTTGCGGTACGTTCCTAGCCGAGCTCTCCGCAAGATCTATCTTCAGGAATCCTCAACCTCCTTCTCCTCTATCTCCTCCTTCACCACTACCACCTTCCTCTTCCTCTTCCTCTCTCTCTCTCTCTTACCTTTACGTCTTACGAGTGGCACGATACGGCTAACCCGGAAACCGTTCAATGCGCATTCACCGCAATTCTGACCTCCATACCCAAGGGCAGGACTAAACCCACCCAAGAGAGAGAGAGAGAGAGAAGGTTTGCTCGCTAGCTCGCTCTTCTTAGGTGGATCAAACCGAATAACATTTCTACAAGGATACTGGATTACCTATAGAAGAAATGTATAGTACCACGTACGTTTCGGTTTGCCATAGAAAGAGAGAAAAGAGAAAGAGAGAAAAGAGAAAGAGAGAGAGAGAGAGAAGAAGGTAGAGAAGAGTTAAGGAAAGATTTCTCTTTTTGGATTCCATCCTTTTCTAACATGTAGATATCGGTAGAGGCAGTTACCTTTAAAAATAATCTTACGAAAGCTTCTCGTACAGAAAAGAGAAATTGAACAAAAAAGAAAAGAATTCATATATACACGTCTTTGTGTATATGTGTGTGTGTGTGTGTTTGTGTGTAAGAAAGAAGGAAGACGACGGATTCAAAGGGAGACTTTCTTATCAGCAACGACCGAGTTCCGTTGAACGAGCCGAGTGATTAATCGTGCTATTATCAACGAACCGATTAAAGAGACCTTACGATCGTCCCACTATGTCAAGTACGACCCACTAGGATACCGAAAGCGTGTTGGTCTTGGTCAAAGGATCCGAGTTTAGTTCCTGGAATACCTTACCTTATCTCAAAACTATTCTCTCTACTGTGATTTCTTTGAGAAAATTACAATTATTCTTGTTTCAAACGATAAAGGAGATAAAGAATAGGGATTTAATTAAGGAAACCGGTAAGTAAGGACGTAGTAATTAGTGAAAAAGTTTCCGTCGTATATAATTTTCCTTTATCAGGACTAATAATAATAATTATATCTCAAGAGTAATTCTCTTATTAGAGAAAAAGAAAAAGTAAAAGAAAAAGGGGAAAAATAAAACAAAACAGAAAAAAAAAAAAAAAAGAAAAAGACTAGAGAAGAAAGGAGGAAAAGAGAAGAAGAAGAGAAATGAGTAAAAACAGAAGGAAGAAAATTGTCGAGGTTATGTCGATTTTAAACTGAAAATAAAAAATATATAGTAAGTTATATAGTACTATTCACGTACAGTAAATAAGAAATATATATATATATATATATATATATATATATTTCTCTATCTCTCTCTCTCTTTATGTGTATAAGAGAGAGAAAGAAAGAAAGAGAGAGAGAGAGAGAGAAAAGGAAAGAGAAAATTTCGATCGATTAACGACATTACGGCAAATCGTAAAGTACGTTGACATGGAGGAAAGGGTTTCCGTGACGGGCGATAAATCACGGTTCATAGAAATCGGCGACCTTAGGAAATTCTCGTCTCTCTCTCTCTCTCTCTTTCTCTCTTACTTTTGTCGAAGCTGAACACCATCGACGTTCGACGATATCCGGTAACGTAGATGGAAACGTTTCAGGACGCGGAAATTACCGGAAATCCCTCTCTTTTCACTGAGAGGGCGCGACGTTACTACAGTTAAAGCCGTAATTCATTGCTCTACCCTTTATCCCGATAATATACTCGGGGGGATGGGAGGGGGCGGGTGTAACTGCGATTAAGACCACGTGCGTTCTACCCTTTCCTCAACCAAGTCTCTCTCTCTCTCTCTCTCTCTCTCTCACTCTCTCTCTCTCACTCTCTAAAACACACAAGTATATTATTAAGTTCTACGATAGGATTCTACGTTTCTTCGTGGAACCGTACGGATTCTCGCTAACGAATCTAACTAATTGAAATCTCATTGAAAATAAAAGGAACGATCGAATACATTAGATAACAGGCATAAGGATCGTGTGTGTGTGTGTGTGTGTGAGAGAGAGAGAGAGAGAGAGAGAGAGAGAGAGAGAGACAGAGAATGAAAGATATAAAAGAAGTAAAAAAAAAGAAAATATAAATAAGAGAGAAAAAACAAAAGATAAGAAAAGAAAAATAGAATGAAAATTTACATCTCCTTTGGATAAATCAACATTAAATAAAGTGATTTATCCAAACGAGAATAGGACGGTAAAAGCAAAGACATTAACAACAACGTTCGAAGCTGTTAAGGGTTACCAAGAGCATCCCGTGCGTTTATGTGTATCGTTACGTCGTACAAGAGAGACAGACAGATAGAGAAAGACAAAGAAAGAGAGAGAGAGAGAGAGAGAGAGTGGGGGAGGTGTAGTGGGTGGAAGAGGGAGTGAGAGAGGAAAAGTAAGGGAAAAGGGGAGGAAGGGAGAAAGATAGGGAGGAAGGGCAGGGGGAGAGGGCAGACCAAAAGGCGGTTTGCGGTGGGACGCGGTAAGCGGCAATGAATTAATCGCCGTGAACGGTGCAAGCTCGGCCCGAGCCACGACCAAAATCCCACGCTGGCCCTCCTCCGTATTTCTCCGTCCTTCTCCCTACTCCCTTCTCGTCCTCTGTCCTCCACCTTTCCTACAATCCTCCCACCTTCATTCTCCTTCCACCCTATAAGCCCCCTAAACCTGTAATGCCACCGACCACAGCCACAGTCTCCTCCGCTTCACTCCGCTTGTTTCCTAAAGCGCACGTGCAACTACATACGTTTAAGTGAGAGATAGAGAGATAGAGACAGAGAGAGAAAGACAGAGAGAGAGAGAGAGAGAGAGAGAGAGAGAGAGAGAGAAAGAAAGAGAAGGAAAAGCATTGTATTAAACCGACAAACGATGCAAGCCCCTGTTCGTTCGATGTTAAGGAGATTAAAACAAACATCCAATTACATAAGCGAATGCTTATCGAAATTGTACAAAACAAAATATATTGTTATCTACGTATGTATGTATACTTACGATGTATCCTTCGTTTACTCTTAATCTCGAAAATTATTAGTACTTTTAACCTTCTACCTCCGTCCTCCTTTCCTCTTCCCATTACACACTTTCCTCCATCTTGCTTTCTCTCTCTCTTTCTCTCTCTCTCTCTCTCTCTCTCTCTCTCTCTCTCATACCCCATCGATTACGTTCTTTCTCGTTTCGATAGAACCAAAGGAAAATAACGATTGGTTTCATCTTTTTCAACATTATGGCCATATCATCCCTTTTCTTTCCCAATATTCGACTTTGTCCCCTTTTGAGAATTTTCAATTTTCGATGATTTACACTCTCAAATGTTCGTCTTGATTTGTCCTCTTTTCCTTTTTTTTTTCTCTTCGTTTCGTATATATATATATATATATATATATATATATATATATATATATATATATATATTCTTCCTTTCTAGTTTTTCGTTTTTTCGTTCTTTGTTCTACGTATTTCTTTTTCATTTTCATTCTACCGTATCCCTCCTTTGTCCATTTTATTTTTCTTCATTCGCTTCCACGCAAAACGATTGCAACTTTAAATGCGATTTTGACATAGAAATCTACATGTCTCTCTTTCCAATTTATACATATATCGCGTGCGTATGAATGAATGTATATATATATATATATGCGTTTTGTGTGAAATCAATAGACAAGGAAGTCGATTCTTTTCAACGATAGAATCGTTAAAAGCATTTCGATGGTGCTCGATTTAAGTCGAAAATAATGTTTTCACTCGATCTCGCAGTAAGCGAGATATTTTTTCCCTTCTCTCTCTCTCTCTCTCTCTCTTTCTCTCTCTCTTCCTCACCCCCGTCCCCCGCATTATAATTCACCACCCACCCACTACTGTGTGACTATGGGCACAATGTCCTTCTTGTTCTTCGACACTTCGAAAGGACAGACCCTTTTGTTCGTCGTTGGCCGCTTTGAATTTAGAAAAGAAAAGAAAAAAAAAAAAAAAAAAAAAAAAAGAGAGAAAAAAACATGAAAAGCGAAAAAAAATGAAATTCTTTAATACTCCAACGTTATTTTCGATAACAACGATTCACTTTATTTATTAATCTTTTCTTTTTTCCTCATTTATTTATTCCTTTTGTTCGTTTTCTTTCTCATTACGAAAATCGCGAGATTAACATTATAAACGTTAATTTGTCATTCGACAGAGAGAGAGAGAGAGAGAGAGAGAGAGAGAGACGGGGAGGGAGAAAAAGGAACAATAAGAAAAAGGAAAAAAAAAGGAAGATTGAAAAGAAAAGAAAAACAAAAAGATGTATGAAATATTAATAATTATTACAGTGTTCAATAACGTATAGTACGTTCTTCTCGATAATTCGATACTAGCTCTTACGACATTATCAAATATTCGACATATTGATATAATTTCGAATATCTGGCACATCGATAACATCGAATATGTTACCGGTATCGAAATTCGATATTAAGCTTCGTACGTCGCGGAGCTTTCCGCAAATTGGTCGTAGCAAGAAAACGGGAGGAAAATCGAAAAGAATTTAACGTACTCGCTTGGACCGATCACGAAATAAGCTGATATATATATATATATATATATATATATATATATATATATATATAAATACATATATATATTTCTCTCTATCTATCTTGTCGAACAAATCATTTCATTTGGATCGTACAAATCATGATCGGATGATCGTAGAGAATAGAAGAAATTTTTCGGGAAGACTGAACGAGATCAATTGTATCGAAGCCATTAACTCGATTCGAATCGATCCGATTTGATGCGATTCGATTCGATAGAAATTGAAAGAAAATTTTTCAAATGATCCTCAATATATACAATTATAAATATGAATTTCTTTATAAGTATTCGATAGTGAGAAATTATTTCTTGAATGAAATTAATGAGCAAATTGAATGTTTTTTTTTTAACGCGAAAAAGGAGAACGTGATCGTTTTGAAATTAAAAAAATTGCGGCGAATGAGGTATCAAAGAAAGAAGAAAAAAAAAAAAAAAGAAAAAGAAAAAGGTAGAAAAAAAGATATATAAAATATGAAATATTAGATGATGGAACGTTGATACGGTTTACTCGTTGCAACGACTAGAAGAAGAAAGGTAGGCAGCAACGGAACGCATCGACTCGACCTATTTTGCCGTCCATTCGGTCTATTCGAAGCGTCCATCTCGCTTCCCCCAAACGTTTCAAGTCAAACTTACTTTTACTATTCCCCGTTGCTGCTACTGCTTCTGCTTCTGCTTCTGCTTCTGCTGAATGCATGCAACGCTGCACTTCCCTATCGGCTATCTCCTATCGTCTATCTACTCCACTTGCATACTGGATTTAGACCGTTCTGTACGTCGATATGTGTGTATACATATAGATATGTGTGTGTATGTGTTTGTATATTTGTGTTCGCGTACATAGAAACACATACACAAACACAAACACAAACATACACACACACACACAATATGCCTATACGTATGTATGTATAAATGTGTACACATACATGGACGAGGAGAAACGAGGTTAAACGCTTATTTCTATTCTGGCTTTCTAAAGTACGGCCTATGACCTTCTTTTTATTTCTGGCCTCTAATTATTGAAAACTTTCATGGCAACTAAAATTTTACTTTTTATAAATGTAACATTTTTTAAAAAAGAAAATAGATCTTGGAGAATCTAAAACGCTATTGAAATTCCTCCTCTTTCTCTCCCTCTCTCTCTCTCTCTCTCTCTCTGTCTCTACCTCTGCCTCTCTCTCTCTATCTCTCTACATCTGATGGAAATTCTAACCCCGAAGAGGAATGCGAGAGAGTACGCTACGTTACAAGGGGGTAGTTGGGGGTTAAAGGCAACATTAATCAGCGTCACGAGACCTTTCGTAGGTTCACGTAGAAACAAAGGGTGGCTACCCCTATCCTCGTACCCTTTTGAACTTCCCCTTTCACTCTCTCTCTCTCTCTCTCTCTCACTCTCTCTCTCTCTCTCCCCCTCATCTTCATTCTTGATGTCAACCGGAACATGACACGTCATTCGATTCTTCGATATATATATATATATATATATATATATATATATATATATATATATATCGAACAAAAGAAAGAAAAAAGAAAAAGGGAAAAAGAAAAAAGAAAATAAATGGAATTTTTAGTTCTGATAAGAGATAAAAAAAAAAGAAAAAAAAAAAAAAAAAGAAAACGAGATTAATCGAAACAATGTAACAAACAAAAAAACCTGTGCTTTCTTATTTACACTTTTATCTAACACTAAAGTATATATTATACTTATAAATACACACGAAGGGAAAGAAAAATGTATACACATATATACACATATATACACATACACACACATACACACACACACACAAAAATAATTAAATAATTAAATAATTAAATAAATATATAAACAGAAAGTAAGAGAAAGAGAGAACGAAAGAGAGCGATAGAGATAGATAGATAGATAGACAGAGATAGATAAAGAGAGAGAGAGAGAGAGAGGGAGAGAAAGAGAGAGAAATTCGAAAGAACAATATAGACAAAAGTACGACAGGGTATAAGGAAAGGATTCGTAAAAGAAAAAGATGGGCGGTGGGAGGAAGCAAAAGTAAGTTTAGCAGTGTTCAGCAGCGTGTGGAGCTGCCGGCTGCAACGTCTAGCAAGTTGGCTGCGTTGTCCTTTGGCCCCTATTCGTTCCCGTTTCAGGATTTCTAGCGGTGCAAGTCCTGGCTTGAAGTTGAACAGTAGGAAAGTTCGGTAAGCCGGTCGCGACGATATCTTCTCTTCGCCCTTTCCAAACTCACCTCCTCATCCTTCTCATCCTCCTCTTACCTCACCCCCAACTTCTCTCTCTCTCTCTCTCTCTCTCTTTCTCTCTCTCTCTCTCTCTTCCACCATATACAACCAACTCCTCTTCATCCTTCTCTTACTACTTCTACCACACGAGGAGAAGATAACAACGCGTAGTCTTATCTCCAAGCAAAAGTTTTTACTTCAACGTATACTATTACTATTACTCTATCTCTTTTTCTCTTTGTAACGTCTCGTAATATACCTCAGTTTTCGAATTGCTGATCTTTGCTGATCCATCGATCGAAACAAAGTTACCAAGTTGGTTCGATAAAGATCGAATTAAAGAGAGAGAGAGAGAGAGAGAGAGAAAAGAAAAAAGTAACCAGAATGTTATATCAAGAGTTTCGTTTTGAAAATTGAAAATACGTCGATCGATTTCTAATTGCGTATTAATATTATTAATATTTTTTTTTTTTTTTTTTTTTTTTTTTTTTTTTTTTTTATTAATTTATTAATTTATTTATTCTGTTTTCCCTTTTTCCCCTTTTCTTTTTCCTTTTTTTTTTTCCTTTCTTTTTTTTTTTACTTATTTATTATTAATCCTCGTCCGAGAATTAATAGATATAATTTCGAGTGTACGTAATTAAAGGTAACGAGGGTAATTCGTGAAAATGAATTGGCTCAGTGGAATTACGTCTATTAGGATCCTTTTTGTCGAATAATTGTCTCAAAGTCGACGACGCCGTCGCGAACTCAAAAACGAAGAAGTAAGAAAAGAGAAAAAGAAAGAATGAATGAGTGAGTAAAAGAGAGACAGAGAGACAGAGAGACAGAGACAGAGAGAGTGAGGGAGAAAGAGAGAGAGGTGAGAGACAAAAACGATGAAAGAAGCTTTCCTCGGAAAAGTAGTTCCGACAAAACAGAAAAGTCACTCTCTCTCTCTCTCTCTCTCTCTCTCTCTCTCTCTCTCTCTCCCTATTTCTGTCTCTTTGTCTCTCTGTCTCTCTTTCATGCTATTTTGCAGACTCCTTCCTTCGCTTTTACGTTGTCCGCAAAATAGTAGAAAAAGAAACTCGAAGAAAGGAGGAAGTTTTTGGTGGCAGGAAACGTGTACGTTGGTAGCCTGCACTCGAATAAACCCCCGGATGGGTGGTTACGTACAAGTAAGAGATGCACGCATCGAATTTGTTGAAAAATAAAAAGGAAATGAAAAAGAAAAAGAAAGTGAAGAGAGAAAGAGAAAAAGAAAAAAAAAGAAAAAAAGAAGAACAACGAAAGAAAGAAAGAAAGAAAGAAAATAAGTAAACAAGTAAGAAAGAAAATAAGTAAACAAGTAAGAAAGAAAAGGATAGATAACAACAACGAGCAAGACTTTTTATACGATCTTAATCTATTTCAATTATAAACACATTGTCAAATAAATAAACGAATTTTCGAATTACGAGTGAATGATAACGAGAGAATTAAATTTATTCACCTTTTTATAAATAATTAAATAAATAAATAAATAGATAAATGAAGATGAAATGTTAACGTCGATCGTCGAAATTTTTGAATTTGATTTAAAGTTCGATTTAATTTTTTCTTCGTTTCTTTTTTCCTTCCTTTCTGACCTTTTTTCTTTTCTTATCCTATAATTATAGCATTTCAATGAAAGAAAGGATTATCTACAAGTGAACGTAAAATTTATCATAACCACGATGAGTCATGTTAATGATGATCATGATTATTATGATAATGATGATGATGATGATGATGATGATGATGATGATGATGATGATGATGATGATGATGATGATGACGATGATAATATAATAGTAAAGATTTGTAAATAATTGAAAAATAGATAGTAAGAATATTGTTTTGTAAGGTTTAATCGATCGATCGATCGATCGATCGGTCGATCAATCGGTCGATCGGTCCGTCGGTTGGTTGGCCGGTAGTTTCGCGATTGAAACGTTTGAACGTTTATACGGAAACATTTTCTAGGTAGCACATCGACTTTTTTAAAAGGCAGTATGTATGTAGAGCAAGGCTCTCGGAGGGTTCGAGAGAAATCGGAGGTACATTTTCACGGACGATAAACCTGAGGCGAATTTATTTGCGATTCTCGATGCTCTCTTCCACGCTCCATTAAATGTCCTTCGCTTCGTGCGATCGTAACTTCCGACGATAAGACGTCGCATTCTTTTCCACGTTTATTCCATCGAACCAAAGACACGTAGGTATGCGCAATATATATATATATATATATATATATATATTTTTTTTTGTGGACGCGCGTTTTGTCGCGAACGAAACAGAGAAGAAGAAAAGATAAAAAGAAAGAAAGAAAGAAAGAAAAAAAAAAAAAAAGGAAATGTTTTTTTCGCGGAACACTCGCGTTATTTTTCCTTCTTTTTTCCCTCTTTTTGATATCTCTTTTCTTTTTTTTTTTTCATTTTTTTTCTTTTTTTTCTTTTTTTTTTTTTTTTTTAAACTCGTTTACTCGATCTCTCAACGTAGACGAGCGCGGATTTGCAAAAGAGAAACACACTCATCCGTCGAGACACGATCGGCCATTCTCTGTTACAACGTACGTGCATTTGCACGAGACAATCGTTTACAATGCAATTGTTAACCCCGGGTAAAATCTTGACGTCATTCTCGACAGAAAAAAAAAAAATATATATATATATATATATATATATATATATGTTTTTTTTTAATCACTTAGAGAAACACACTTTGTCAATACATTGTCGTTTCTCTTTATTATATCCGACATTTTAAGAAATTACATTTAAGAACATTCATCAACATCACGTTCGATAGATAAATATAAAAACAAACAAACAAAAATGTATATATATATATATATATATATATATATATATATATATATATATATGATTTATTATATTAAAATTTCACGGATATATTGCGACGCCAATGTGCGCGGTGATCCATGATACATATATACGACCGTCGATTAACCGCAGCGGCCATGGCGGCACGATGACCTATATAAGACACAAAATTTTCAATAACCGAACAGATTCTCCGCGATATCTTCCCACGGCTCTCAACGAAGCGCAATTTTAAAAAGAAAAAAAAAAAAAAGAAATATATTTAATAACTATGTACGTATTTAAAAAAAAAAAAAAAAAAAAAAAAAAAAAAAAAAAGTAATTGTCTATTTGTCCAAATGTCTTATTCAGATAATAATCATTATATCGGTCTTAATAAATTTTTATTTCTTTTGCAAATTAATTTCTTTCGTACGAGAGTACGAGTTCTTCGTAACATTTTCTTTTCTTCCCTCTCTCCCCTACCTACCTCTGCGCCACAAAAAAATAAAATTATATAAAATACGCAGATAAGTGTTATTAAAGTAATCGTTCGTACGATTGATTCGATCAGTAATACGATTAAATAAAATTTAATCGTTCGAAATGATCGTCGTTTTCAAGTCTCTAACGACTTTTAATTTTCATGGATATTTTCGTGTTTAAAAAAAAAAGGAAAAAAAAAAGAGAAAAAACAAAAAACAAAAAAAAAAAAAAAAGAAAAACGAGAATAATGAAACCAACTGACCTATATAATCTCTCGAAAGAGTTACCACCTGATACATTGACCCATATAAATTCCTGAAATCGACTCTGTTAGCCAGCGTAAACAGTGTTTTTTTTTCTCTTTCTCTCTTTTCTTTTTTTTTCTTTTTCCTTTTTTTTTTCCGGCTACAACGCTCGTCGTACTCACACGCGCGTCGGCCCACCCATTCATAAAAACGTAGCAGCCATCGTACATCCATAGAAATAATCAATTGAAATATTTCGAACGATCATATTCTACGCAACGAAAAGTCGTAAGGACTCGAAACAAGGATTATTAAAAAGTTAAAAATAGAAAAAAAAAAAAAAAATAAATAAATAAATAAAATAAAAACAAATAGAAAACCATAAGATTCGCGAGTAGGTATTAAGGAGGAAAAAAAAAGAGAAAGAAAAAAAGAAAGAAAGAAAGAAAGAAAGAAAGAAAAACAAATCATCGAATCGATAAAATCGCGTGAAACGTTTCGTACAAAAATATTCGACGACGCTAAAAATTCGACGATACGAGCAAACCTTTTTCTTTTTCTTTTTCTTTTTTTTTTTTCTTTCTTTCGATACGATAATAATTTTCCTTTTTCAAAAGTACCATCAAAAAAAAAAAAAAGAAAAAAAAAAAGAGAAGAAAAAGAAATAAAAAATACTTCCTCAGTTCTCGCCACGGTATTTCCCCTTTTCTCCCATTGATCCCAACTTTCCCAATTTTTATATCAACTCACGCATGTAGACGATGTTTACGGGTCGATCTCTTTTTTTTTTTTTTTTATCGTTTTTTATTCTTATTTCTTTCTATTATCTTTTCTTCTCTCTTTTCTTTTTCTTTTTTTTTTTTTTTGTACACTCTCGATCCCCAAGAAAACTGTACGATGCGCTATTCGAAAATCTTTTTCTCGTTTTCCTCATTTCTCTTTACCCTATCGATTTTTCTACTCTCCTAGATCCTTCTACTTCTTCCCTTTTCTTTCTTCTTCTTTTTTTTTTTTTTTTTTTTTACATTTTTTCTTTCCTCTTTTTTTTTCCTTTTTCTTTTTTGCCAGCTTGCAACGATAACGGGCAAAGGCAACAAGGTGCCAGCGAACGGGCACCGTTTTCCACAGCTGTCGCCTGTCATATTTCCATCTCTCGATTTCCTCGAGTGTTCAACAGTGAGAAAGACGAACGTGACCAACCCCCTCCCACCAACCGATTCTACCTTCTTCTGATCATCCCCCAATCCCTTGACTATTCCTTCTACGATGACTCAACACCCTTTATCGATACCATTTCGAAGGATTATGTACATAAATATATATATATATATATATATATATATATATATATATGCTCATGTTCGTTTTTACTTTCGCTTTTTTTTTCGTTCTTTATTTCTTTCTTTCTTCAGTATTTACGATAAGATAATAAAATGATTTTATAGGGCACACGGGCACAAACCTATGTCAATAATAAATTTATACTGTAAGATATCACCCGAGATCATTTCTGACGGATAAATACTAGTGGATTTTATTGATACAAGGGTCACTTTATCCTTTAGTTATATACATATGTATTTATCTATGTATATTTAGAAAAAAAAAGTATGTATGTATGTATGTATGTATGTATGTATGTATGTATGTATTGATGTATGCGTTTTACCTCCGTTCGTTTTAAAACGATCGATTATTTCATTCGATTCTCATGAGAAACAAAAGCTCATCTGCAAACTCTCTTAAAACTTGAAAATATTATAAACCTGAGAGATTAAATAAACGCGATTAATGGAAATACTTTCAATGATATTAAAAATTAATAAAGGAATATATGTTAGAACGATGTAACGATGAACGAATAGAATTTCTAATAGATTAGATATGTACGTTAATAAAATAAGCGTTACGTTATAAAAATTGTCAGATCAGATTTTTCAAGAAATTTCGAAAAAAAAAAAAAAAGAAAAAAGAAAAATCTGTACCTTCTCTCTCTCTCTCTCTCTCTCTCTCTCTTACACACACAGACGCACATACACACATATACACACTCTTTTCTGAATTCAACCTGACGGCTCTTAGTACTTTTTTGTTTGTTTGATTTTTATTGTTTTCTTTTTCTTCTGCATTTTTTCTTCTTTTTATTTCTTTTTTTTTTTTCTTTTTTTTAGAAATAGGATTTTCTTACTCGGTTGCGCGATTCAATAGTCGTAAAATCCTGTTAAAAGTGTTACGGCGCTAAGTTTAAAAAGAAATGAAAAACAGACAGAGAAAAAACAGAAAGAGAGAAAGAAAAAGAGAGAGAAAGATAAATATATATATATATATATATATATATATATATACATATATATATTTATATATATATATATATGTAAAAAGCAAGAGAGAGAGAGAGAGAGAGAGAGAGAGAGAGAGAGAGAGAGAGAGAGAGAGAGAGAGATAGTAGCACGAGAAAAGAGAAACATAAAACGCCACTCTGCACCGGAATAGTAAAACGCTTTCACGTTGAAGAAGTTCTTCCGTATCCACTCGGAGCCAATTTCAGTTGGAAAATTTGGAAAATTTCGCGAGATAACAGAGATTAAACTGATATTTCGACAAACTCATGTAAAGTTAACATTCCCCTTCCCGCGGCCTCACCCCCGCTCGCACCATCACGTCTTTCATAGACGTGATCTCTCTCTTTCTCTCATTTACACATACACACAAAAACACTCTCTGTCAAATTTAAAGAAAAAGAATTCCATCAATTTAACGATAATTGAATTTTTCGACGTATGCCCGAAGTTATATGATCGAGAAAGAAAAAAAAACAAATATATATATATATATATATATTTATATATATATATATATGTGTGTGGATTATTTTTGTCCAAAAAGTTAGTTAGCATAAAATAAATGAAATTATTGTCCAGTCGTATTACTATTACGAACGAACGAGTAAAATATTTCAAGATGACTCGACGTACATATGTATAAAGTGTACCAGTTAAGCCCGCATCTGTATACGACGTGATATTACGCTTCACGTTTCCTTTGTGAGAACGATATAAACGTTATAAACTACGAAAAGGTAAGTATAATAAAACTGAAAGCGCACGTTACGTACATTGTAAACGTTGGTGTACGTATATACATACATATATACATACATACGTATGTATATATGTATATAGTTAGAGGGAAGTCCAAAGGACTGTCGTGGACTAAGCGTACTGTACCCACCCTCAACCAACGTAACATGCTTTCCTCTATCTTCCTCTCTCTCTCTCTCTCTCTCTCTCTCTCTCTCTCTCTCTCTCTCTCTCTTTCTCTCTCTCTGTCTGTCTGTCTGTCTCTCTCTCTCTCTCTCTCTGTCTCTCTTTCTCTCTCTCTTCAAAGAGTCCACACAAACGAAATGAAAGATGAAAACGGTAACTATTAAAATGCGAGGAACGTAAAGTTCGCGCTACGAGTATAAAAGTCAATGAATAGAAAAGTAAAAAAAAAAAAAAAGAAAAAAGAGAAAAGAAAAAAAGAAAAAAGAAAAGAAAAATAAAAAGGAGAAAAAGAAGAAATACGCGATTAATATTAAAGCTCTGTCTTTTAATTTGACGTCGTAGGACTGCCAGTTGGAAGAGAAGGAAAAAGGACGAAAAAAAAAAAAAACAAAGAAAAACGAACGGACGAACGAACAAACAAATGAAAGAAAGAAAGAACGAAGAAAAAAAAGATTTTTAATCAATTACAACTGACTATTATTATAATTAATCAGTAAGATCATTATTATCACCCGTCAAATCATATTCCCTTAAATCCGACGAAATTGTTATTTATTTTATTTTAAATGCACTGGTCAAACAAAAAAGCTCAAACGAAAAAAAAAAAATTTACGATAATAATAATAACAAAAATAAAAAAAAAAACAAACAAAATAAATAAAAGACAAAAGGTAAGATAACTCGCGAGTATCGTGTCTGACGACACTGTAGAAAAAACGAAAGAATGTAATTAGTTACACGTACTTAGTTACGAAGTAAAAAAAAAAAGAAAAAAAAAAAAGAAAAGAAAAAGAAAGAAAGAAAGAAAGAAAGAAAGACAAGGCAAAAGGAAGGAAAGAAGAAAAGGACAAAAAGAAAGAAAATGATGCGTATGCGCTTTGGAATAATCGGGTGGAGCAAAAGGGCCTGCAAATATCCAGCAGGCGGCGCCAGTGTTCCGAGAACTCGCTAGCTAACTCGCTGCACCTCCTACGACTCCTTCACAACGAACGAACGAACGAATGAACGAGAGAGATAGAGATAGAGAGAGAGAGAAAGCGTGAGAGATAGAGAGAGAGAGAGAGCGCGAGATAGAAAGTAGAAGGGAGAATGTCTGCTAATCCTTTACAGGGAATTCGAGTGATAAATTCCGTAAATCCCTGTTCAAGCACACCCTTGCACTGAGCCATCTACCCTTACCATTAGCCCTCTTCTTCCATCCTCTTTGCTCCACCTTCCTCTTTCTACTCCATCTCCACCTCCTCTTTCTATTCCTCCTCCTTCTCCTCTTAACACACCGGTGTGTACCACCATCATACCCCACACCCCGTTCTTCGTCTCTCTAAAGCCATCCAGCTGAAATCTAGGATGGACTACCCAACCCCAGGACTTCTCGAAAAAGTAGAAAACTGCGATTACAAAGACGTCTCTCTCTCTCTCTCTCTCTCTCTCTCACACACACACACACATATACTATCTCTTACTGTCACTCTCTCTCTCTCTCTTTCTCTCTCTTTCCTACTTTCTTTTCCACTTTATTATCTCTATCTTTCGTTCCTTCTCTCTCTTGGATCCTTATACCACCGCTTACCTTCTTCTTTTCTCATTCTTCTACGAGATCCAAGTTCCTCCCCGCGCCTGTCACCCCCTTATCTGTCGAAACCCCACCATCCACTACCTTCTCCTATCCTCATCCATCCACTCTTCTCCTCATACCATGGATTAAAACTTTAACACTTTGTTACCCTTTTTCAGTGCGCCGGTACGGAGTAACGAAAAAAGGATGGGAAGGTGAGAGAGGAAAAGGTAGAGAATGAGACGAAGGAAGACCGTGAGAGTAGGATCTCATGCACGAACGAACAAACGAAGATGGAAAAAGGGGTAGAGATGGGAAAGGGGGCAATGGTAGTAGGTGGGTTAGTGGGTGGTTTATGGGATGGTAGTGATGGTGAATGGTGACGGTGGTTCTGGAATAAGGGGTGCGAGTTCTGAAAGACCAGCCCGTAATCCGTAGCTTCCGCTACGTTGGACAAATTTCACTCTACGAGAGAATTTCGCTTTTGATAAAACGCCCCATTTTGCATTTTACACATTTGAGACGAAGAAGAACGTCACGGCCGAAGTGACAGTAGAAGGTAAAGGGAAGAGAAGGATTGAGAGAAAGGGAAAGAGAGAGAGGGAGAGAGAGAGAGAGAGAGAGAGAGAGAGAGAGAGAGAGAGATATGAGAACTTTGAAAATTTGAAAAATCCCTCGGGATCGATAGAGAAACATTTACGATCTCTCGGGATCATAGTTGAGAAAAATAGTAAAATTTTTCTAAAGTTAGATAAATCACTACACCATTGTATGAACAAAAATAAAATGTTCCCTCAATATATATATATATATGTAGATAGATAGATGGATAGATTAGATAGAATAAAAAAATATATATATATAAATAAATATTACATGAAATTTTAATATAAAAAATCTATCTTTCGTCTAAAAATAAAAAAAAAAATATATATATATATATATTAATTTAATTAATAGATATATATTACATATAATTTTCATGTAAAAAATTCACATTTCATGTAAAATAACGTTTAAAAAAATAATATATATATATACATAGAGGAAGACATAAATTGGATATAATTTTATTAAAAATCTACGTTTAGTTTAAAACGATATGTAAAAATTTGAAATATAAGTAATATACCGTGATATAATAACGTTAGAATATGTCTTCCCAAGACACACTGATGGTATAGAATTCCGTAAAGTACTCGTTGTAACGAGTCCCACGGCTACGTTTAAACATAATATCGCGAGAATTTAAAGCAGGTACTCTCGGACGCAGATACGATGTAAGAACGAGTCCGGTTGACGTCAGATATAGTATAATGTATATATATATATATATATATATACACATACATGTAATAGAGTTAGATAGATAGAGTGAGAGAGAGAGAGAAGGGGAGGGGGGAGGAGTGGAAGAGAGAAAGGATCCTTGGAGGATAAGATTACTCGGTGAACTCAAGTACCTAACTGCGAGCCATAACTATCGAGTAATCGTCGAGTAGGTACAAGAAGACTACCCTTTCTCTCTTATGTTTAATATTCGCTTTATCTAATCAATCCCTTCTATACTACTTCGTCTGTTCCTCCTCCCCTCCCCGCCGCTCTCTTTCTCTCTCTCTCTCTCTCTTTATATATATATATGTTTGTATATGTATATGAACCTGGAATACATGTACATAGATACGTATAAAGATTTACGTATCTCTAACATCTCTTCTTAACAATTTAACGAATAAACACGAACGTGTTAGTTCCCAGAAGAAGGCCTTCATACATTTCCCTTAAAAGAAAAAAAAGAAAAAAGAAAAATGAAAAAAAATGAAAACAAGAACAAGCAAAACAAAAAGAGAAGAGAAAAAATAGAAAAAGAAAAAAAAATGAAGGAATTAAAAGAAAGAAAGAAGAAAAGGAGAAAGATCGAAGGAGTTTCGCGGTGATTGTGTGCGCACGTGGAGGAAGAAGACGTAGGAGGAGAAGGAGGAGGAAGAGGAGGAGGAGGAGGAAAAAAATAGAGAGAGAAAAAAAGAAAGGAAAGGAAAGGAAAGGAAAGGAAGGGAAGGGAAAGGGAAGGAAAAGAAAAGAATCAGGGAAAATCGACGATCTCAGCCGGTAGAAAGAGAAAAAGTTGGTTGGAAAGTAAGGATAGGAAAGTTTCGACGGAGCCGAAGACAAAGTAGAAGAAACAAAGGCATACCGCTCTCTTTCTCTCTCTCTCTCTCTCTCTCTCTCTCTCCCTTGTCTTTCTCTCTCTCTTTCTCTTTTGCCCTCCTCAACCCCTTTTCAGTGGTCCCGCACAGAATTGGAAGCAACTATCCAATTTCCGTTGGAAGCGAGAAGGTTCGAAGGAGATAGAGATGGAGGTGAGAGAAAGAGAGAGAGAGAGAGAGACAGAGACAGAGAGGGAGAGAGAGAGCGAGAGGGAGGGAGGGAGAGAGAGAGAGCGAGAGGGAGGGAGGGAGAGAGAGAGAGCGAGAGGGAGGGAGAGAGAGAGAGAGAGAGAGAGAGAAAGGGAGAAATTCGCGAACGAAAGAAGAAGAAGAAGAATATGAAGGAAAAACAAAGATGGAAGAGTAGCGATAGTGATGGAAGTGGAGATGGTGGGGTGGGCGTACTAGTGGTAGTTGTGGTGATAATGGTGTGGTGGTGGTGGTAGTGTTTTACCGATGAAGGTGAAGGGAAAAGGAAGGTGAGATTTGGCTTAGCGATCAAGCGACCCGGAAAACTCCGACTACCCCCCTCCCCACCCCACCCCACCCCACCCCCACCACCACCCCGCGCTCCCTCATCCAAAAAAACCTTTGAAAGATTTGATAAACGCTGACGTAACTTTTTTACACTCGTTCATGAAATCTTCGTCGCGCACGTGGCTCTCTTTCTCTCTCTATCCATCGAACATTCATCCGCCTTCACTCTTACCCCCTTGTCAACCCTAACAGTCTCTCTTTCTCTCGGTTTCTCTCTCTTTCTCACACACACCTCCTTTTCTCATTCCTAATACAACTCTTCGTTTTCGTTCGTTCATTCTCATCCTACGCTTCTTCTCGTACGACACGTGCTTCTTACATTCCTTCTTTCTTCCTTTTTCTCCTTTTTTCTCTCTCTCACTTTCTTTCTTTCTTTCTTTCTTTCTTTCTTTCTTTCTTTCTGCTCTTCTTTTTTTCTTTTTTTATTATCTCTTCTTTTCCTTCTAATCTCATTACTTTACAATTCGTACAAACGAAACGATCTAATAAATCGTCTCTCGCTCACGAGAAATATAATCGAAATAACGTGATTAAACGTGACTTCGTCGTATCGATAAGAGAGAAGAGAAGGAAAAAAAGAAAGAAAGAAAAAAAGAAAGAAAGAAAAAAAAAAAAAAATAAGAAAAGAAAAGGAAGAAAAATGAAGGGGGAAAAAAGAAGTGCTGAAAAACGAAATGATCTTTCGTTATATCGCAATTACTTATGTTATATCTAAATTATTAATCTAGTCGTCGGCGATGAATAATAGGAAAATAAAAAAAAAAACCAAAAAAAAAAAAAAAAGAAAAAAAAACAAACGATAGATTAATGTATCCCGTTGCACACACATACACACACACACACACACACACACACACACACACACACACACACATATATATATAAACATATATACACAAATACATACGTATTTATATACATGACTACGTGAATTTTGTAGAGAGAGAAAATGTTGAAATTCGTAAGATCGTCAAAAGAAGATAAAAGGAGATAAGGATCGGCAATCCGGTAACACGCTTTCGGCATGGATAGTAACGCACGCGTGCGCATACCAAAAGCATCCTGTCTCTATCTCTATCTCTATCTCTATCTCCATCTCTCTCTCTTTCTCTCGTTTTCGTTGAAATACCTCGAGCTCGGCAGACTGCAGAGAGAGCGAGCTTTGTCAGCTCGCTCGGTTGGCGTCTGAGGTGAATGCAGCATTAATACCTACTACCTTTTACCCTCTTCCTCCTCTCTCTCTCTCTCTCTCTCTCTCCTCCTCCCTCTTTTTCCATTTCTCATACCTCTTCGAGTTCTCTTCCTCGTTCCGTTCGACCCACTGAAGCCACGGGCCAACCCCATCCAGAAACCGGCTCGGCTCCAACAACCGTTAATATCGAATTCTTTGGTACAATTTACGAGAGAACTCCGCGAATTCGGGCGAGGTCGTTTAATCCAAGAAGCAAATCCGTAAAAGAGAGAGAGAGAGAGAGAGAGAGAGAGAGAGAGAGAGAGAGAGTCACAACGCAACGTGACTCGTACATTTCACTAAAATGTTTCCCAATTTCGATAGCCCATCCCCGAGAGCATTTCCTCCTTCTTCGTAGCTCGAAAAATCAATACGGTTTAATTCGAAATCAATAAATTACTACTTATATCCACGATATTCCCGTTCAAGCATTACCCACCACCATTCACCATCATAAATGTTATCATCCATAAGGGCGTAGAATAAATATCGAGTTTTAATGAAAAATCGAAAAATAATCTTTACGAAAATTCGTACTGATTCTGATGGATGAATGAAATAAATGTGGCATTTGATGGAAATCATTTATCGTATGAACTTTTATAGAAAAAAATTCCAAGAAGAAGAACAACGATAAGGAAAGGGGCAATTTATTTTCTTCCTTTATCTTTTTATTCTTATGTTTATTTTTTTTTTCTATTTCTTTTTTTTTATTTTTTTAATTATATATATATATATATATATATATATATATATATATATATACAAACTAAAAGAACGATCGGAAGTATGGTAAATAAGAAGGGCTTCTAATGAAATATATTGTAGTATTGCATTCTTTTGCATAAGAAAGACAATGGAATATACGAGTAAGACAAAGAGGATCGATCTTCAAAATGGATGAACAAGTATCGAAGGACGAACAGAAGAGAGGGTATATATTCAGGGCCGCAGATACTCAACGTTACTTCCAAACGATTTGCCTCTCATGCGATTTAACACGGGAGCTATTATAACTTGATATGGATAGATAATAGTACGCTTCCTCGCTCTTCCTTCACTTCCTCTCTCTCCCTCTCTCTTTCTCTCTCTCTCTCTCTCTCTCTTTCAGAAGTAGGAGGACCTCTCGATCCTCAACATGCAACGTAGCATCCATGTTGCCCTATAACATGGTCCCCGTTTATGCATAGATGCAGTCAGACTGCCATTATGGGTTTAGACTTCGACGTAGACTTGCCTCGAGATACTTGCCGCACAAAACAAGAGAACCCACTCAAAATTTGTACCCGTACCTATATTATACTCCTAGGAGAAACAGAGAAGGAGAACGAGAAGGAGGAAGAAAGGTAAGAAGATAAAGAGGAAATCGAAGTGAAAGTGGAATAATAAGAGACGAGGCATACATCAAATTGGCTTGTTAACGGTGTGAAAGTAATTCTTTGGGAAAATAGAAAATAAAAAAGTTCGCGGATCTATGACAGAATTTTAACTCGAACTTTCAAAACAATATTTTTACTCTTTCTTTTTCTTTTTCCTTTTTTTTTTTCTTTTCTCTTTTCTTCAGGGAGGGGGAGGGGTGGGGTGTCGGAAGGGAAAGAGAAAGAAAAATATACGCATAATACCGAGAAATTCTTGTTTATAATGCGAATCATTCCGAGAATCGATCAATTTTACGAACATTTTACAATATACATACGTATTTCTGAACATTATTAGTATGTATTTTTAAATAATTTCTAATACGTAACAATAAATTAACAAACGGTGTATACACCATGCATGCATGCATGCATGTGT
>NC_060960.1:8634338-8639338 GCF_910589235.1 Vespa crabro | reverse complement strand
CTCTCTCTCTCTCTCTCTCGCTTATAACTTTTCTCTCCACCCTCACCTTCACCCTTTCGTTTAATTTATACCGATCGTTCGAAAGTAACGTTATCGTAGATCCTACCTCTCTCTCTCTCTCTCTCTCTCTCTCTCTCTCTCTCTATATATATATATATATATATATATATATATATATATATATATATGTATATATCGCAGTTGCTCTCTCATGGATCGTAAAATACATAAACCGTGTACACGTCAAGGCGATCGTTTCGCCAGAAGGGATATTACGACCATTACGGGAAAACCACTGGATATTCCAGTGTCAAGAATCGATCATAATTATGATAGATATGTACGTTACCATACGTTCGAGGATCTAAATAGAAGCGACATCAAACCCTCTCTCTCTCTCTCTCTCTCTCACACACACACACACAGTGCTTTGAAACTCTCGTCGTTTCTCAATAAAACATTACGTCGTATCATCATAGCTTGATTGTTATAAGCACGACAACGCACGTATCTAATAAATAAATGATAAGAATTAATAAGGGATAAACAAGAGAAAAAGAAAAACAAATTGAAAGAAGGTGAAGATAAACAAAAAAAGAAAAAAAAAAAAAGAAAAAAGAAAAAACACAGCTGATTGTCGTAATGAAAAATTCAATTTGGTGCGAAGTAATTCGTTGGAAGGAAAAGTAAAAAAAAAAAAAAAGAAAAAAAAAAGTAAATAAATAAAAAAGGGATGGATCTTCCTTCTCCTCCTCCTCCTCCTCATCATCATCATCAACCTCCTCCTCCTATTCACCCCTACCTCCTTTATCCCACCTCCCACGTCTAATGCGTAGAGGTAAACTGAAAGCTGGAAATGAAAACGTTTTCGATTGGAATCTCGTTCAACTCGGGTATTCTTTCTTTTTTCGAACGTAGAGAGAGAGAGAGAGAGAGAGAGAGAGAGAGAGAGAGAGAGTGAGACAGAGAGAGAGAGGGGGAGAGAGAAAAACGTACACGTTAACCTTTATTAAATTTCCAATAGCACCGTACTCAGCCAGAAGGGGGTCACGTACAACGCTCGTTCTTACCAACGGAACCAAGATGTTCACCTTGCTAAAGGCATACGTACAATACCGGAGAGACTTAGAACCTTAATAAATACAATAAAATGATAATTCGATCTATCGATCCAAGGGATTCTGTCGATCGAATCCTCCTCCCCGCCATCCACATCGCTCCACCAAAAGCTTCGTGACCGTGGTAACGGCGATTATTTTCTAGTTTTCTCTTCAAAAAACTATATCCTATTATATACATACATACATACATACATATATATATATATATATAATTTGTTTTTTTTTTATTATCGAAATTATTTTTTGAAAATTACTCTCATTTTTTTCTTTAATTTTGCTTCGACGAAACCGAATTCTATTCGTCATCGATAATAAATAAATTATTTTTTTTGTCTCGAATGAGATACGAGAAAAAAAAAATATATATATATATATATATAAATAAATAAATAAAAAGAAAGAAATAGAAAAAATAAAAATATGACGCGAGATATGTACATATCATATATACGATTGAAATAATAAAGATATAAAGGTTCTTCCAAGCGATAACGTAGATTTCTTGCGGTAAAGCTTACAATTTACTATAGTCATGAGAAATATCTCAAAGATTTTTACTCACTCACCTTGGATTTCCACGTAGTGCAGCATGGTGAAGCGCGTTGAAGCCATTATTGTTGGTAAGTGTAATGTCCGCCGCGTGATCCAACAAGAGAGCCAACATGTCGTCCCGTTTCTTCGATATCGCGTCGTGAAGAGGTGTGTCACCTTCGGAATCCTATGAACGAATAACAAGAATGACTGATTTTTATTTACATATATATATGTTTATGTATGTATATGTACGTCCTTCGATTATCGTCTTTTCTTTGTTTACATTCCAAATAGACTGATGTCACACTTGGACTGAATTTTAAATGAAAATATATGTTGTTTATTAAATTTCATTTAATAGTATCTGTATATATATATATATATATATATATATATATATATATATACGCACAAATTAAAATATATCAATATAGATACTAGTGAAATATTCATATGTTAAGAAATTAATATAATACAATAAATCATATGAAAATTGTAATATATTTATTATAGAGATAAAGACAATACTCACGC
This sequence comes from Vespa crabro, assembly GCF_910589235.1. Taxonomy (NCBI): domain Eukaryota; kingdom Metazoa; phylum Arthropoda; class Insecta; order Hymenoptera; family Vespidae; genus Vespa; species Vespa crabro. Next base: position 8,637,149 of record NC_060960.1, on the reverse strand, counting down.
CTGTTTTAATTTCATTTATATTATACTATTATACATATATCATTTAATATATCAATTTGATGATAGATGGAAAAGAAAAAAGAAATTGGTTATAAAAGATATTAATCAAATGTTTCTTTTCAACGTCACATTTAATATCCCATATCTAATGAAATTTTCACGAATTGAAAGATAAAAGAAATGAAATTATATACGAATGTAATAATTAACAACAACAACAATAACAACAACAACAACAACAACAACAACAAGAATAATAATAATAATAAAGATAAACGTTTTTTCTTTTCTTTCTCCTGTGAAAAAAAGGAGAGAAAAAGAGAAAGAGAGAGGATGAAATATAAAAAAAAGAAAGAGTAGAACGAACGACGTTTAGTATAACAACCCTTTGGAGCTGTCTTCGCCAGAGCGAAACACGTTGGCTTTCGTTCGTCGAGTTCTTCCACGAGCGACTTGCTTCCAAGTACATGCAAGTTTTTCGCAATAGCGTGTCCGCTTATAAACTTGCTAGTTTAGTAGAACGATAACCATGCTGGGAGGCAGATACGGTAGCCCAACTACCATAGAGGATGAGATGCTAAAGAGAAAAGGAAAAATGGAGTTCGTAGTGAAGAGCAAAAGACAAAAAGAGAGAAAGAGAGAGAAAGAGAGAGGAGAATAGAGGAAAATATAAAAAAAGAGAGAGAGAGAGAGAGAGAGCAAGCCAAGAGAATGAGAGAGAGTTTAGCGAGGAATAAATTTTCGCGCAAAGTCAAATTTACGAGATACTTTTGCAAAGAAAATGAGAAAGAGAGAGAGAGAGAGAGAGAGAGAGAGAGAGAGAGAGAGATAGAGAAAGAGAGAGAGAGAGAGAGAGAGAGAGAGATTCGATGCATAAGGCAAAAAAAAATGTTTTCGAACTTGAAAAACACAAAAAAAAAAAAATGGAAAAGAATGAGAGAGGGGTGAGGGGGGAAATAGGGGAGAGGGCGGGCGTGAAAGAAGGAGAGAGAGAGAGAGAGAGAGAGAGAGAAACGTTTTTACTCACTAGAAAAGAGGGTAAATAAAATAAAAGAGGTGGAAACAAAAATCGTTGAAAAAAGTCGTCGAAATTCCAAGAGAAAATTCGAAAAGCCAATCGAACGTGAGCACCAAAACCGTACTGAATCGTACACTTGGTCTACGAGAGTAGGAATGAGAGAGTAAGAGAAAGATAGACAGAGAAAGTGAAAGAGAGAGAGAGAGAGAGAGAGAGAGAGAGAGAGAGAGAGAGAGAAAGAGAAAGAGAAAGAGAGAGAAAGAGAGAGAGAGTTTGTGGATCGATGCTAGCCGTTCGGCCCATTTTGACATTCGCGGCCACCGTTCCAACCATTTCGAACGTATACATACATAGGAGTCCGTGCTGGCGATAAAACCTACGGGAACAGCGGTCATCCATTAATGCCGAACGAACGAACGAACGAACGAACGAACGAATGAACGTAGGTAGGTACGTAGGTAGGTACGAAACTATGGGGCAGTTCTTCGAAACTCGAACACGCGATTTCAGAACGTTCAAACAGACAGATATATTTTACCGACGTCAATTAAACGTTTTGAAGAATAATTAACTACCTTTCGTATCACTCGACGATGATCAAAAAAAAAAAAAAAAAAAGAAAAAAAGAAAAAAGAAAAAAAAAACGAGAAAGAACGAGAAAAAGAGAGAAACGTTTTAAAAGCATCGATAAATAAAGCTATCTAATGTACTCGTAGAGTGTAGGATTATTGTCGTATAATTTCTTCTCTTCTTCCTTTTTTTCTATTTTATTTTATTTCTTTTTCTGTTCTTTTTTCTTTTTTCTTTTTTCTTTCTGATTTTCCTCTCCCAACGAGATTATCTAAGTCGTTAAAAGGATAAAAGGGAAATGGGAGTAAAGTGAAATAAATTAATTAATTAGTTAATTAATTAATTAATTAATTAATTAAAATAAAAAAGAAGAAAAAAAGAGAGAGAGAAAAAAAAAGAAAAGATAGAGAGAAAGAGAGAGAGGAAGAAAAGGAAAAAGGAAAAAAGAAGAAGAAACAAATTAAAATATATATATATATATATATGTATGTATACAAAAAGAAAAAAAAAATGGAGTAACCATAAGAAAAGAATGGAGACGGAGGAAGACATAGTCTAGCATCGGCCGGTAGGCGAGTGCGTAAATAATAGGGCATCGAGTACAGATACTTTATGGGATCGGTTGGAAAAATCCTTTGTATAACTCCAATAACCGTGGAGGATAAATCTGCCGGCGCTGTCGAGAACCGCCGGTGCTATCTCGCGCTATAAATGCTGCCCATACGTCACGCCACTAGGTGAGGGTGAAAAGGAAGGAGAAAGAGAACGAGGGTTTGGAAGGTGAAAAAGGTGCGGGGAGAGAGGAAAAGAGAGAAAGAGATAGAGACAGACAGACAGAGAGATAGAGAGAGATAGAGAGAGAGAGAGAGAGAGAGAGAGAGAGAGAGAGAAAGCATGGAGGCGAATAGTAAGGGTCAAAGGTCGTGCGACAGCCATAGAGCTCCGTCTTATTTACTTACGATCAAGATTCTTCCCATTATACTCGATCATTCTTATCAATTATAAAAAAAAAAAAAAATAAAGAAAAAGAAAGAAAGAGAAAGAAAAAAATAAATAAAAACATAGAGAAAGAGAGAGAGAGAGAGAGAGAGAATAAAATTTTACTAATTATAAATATGCGAACAGTAAGAATTTATTAATTAGATAAAAAGAAAAAGAAAATGAGACATAGATAGAAAGATAATAATAATAATAATAATAATAATAATAATAATAATAATAAT
>NC_060960.1:8614338-8629338 GCF_910589235.1 Vespa crabro | reverse complement strand
CTCCAATGAAAATATTATATACATACATATATATATATATATATATATATATATATATATATATATATATGTATATATGTATGTATGTATATATGTATATATATATATATACATATATGTATATATTAATACACTTATCGTGTCAAATGTATATACATCACTTAGTTAAATATTTATACGATTAATGGAAATAGCAAACTATTCCCGATTTACCAGATTGTTTCTCACACTCGATTGTATAATCCTGCTTTTATCGTACTAATTTTAACTTCTCGTTGTAATATCATTTACGCAGGAACACGAATATGTATACACTTTGACCAAAACGATGCGATGCATCGTTATTCTCTCTGGTCAGCATGCAGAGAGAGAGAGAGAAAGAGAGAGAGAAAGAGAGAGGAGAGAGAAAGAGAAAGAGAGAGAGAGAAAGAGAGAGAGAGAGAGAGAGAGAGACCAGACGTTGTCCTGGTCGTGCACGCGGTCGCATTATGTTACGTTTATGCCTGACACTCATCATTAGTCTCGGTAATTTATGTTGAACACGAATGTTCCGGGCGGCCAGGCTAATTAATATAAATTGCCGCGACGCGGATTACAGGGGAGGCAGAGCAGCCCAACCGACGCTGTTCATTCTGTGTACTTTACGAATTGGTCGAAAAGCCGATCCAAGCAGAACACCTCATACATACATACATATATATATATATATATATATATATATATATATATATATATACTATATGTGCACGATGGGGTGCCAACATGGGGTTGGTCATTTAAAACATTTAACGGGACTAATAAAATCCTCGTATATCGCCATTTTGTCATTTCTCCGTTAAAATATATCGATCGTTAATATAACTGGAAATTATTTCGTATAATCTCATGATTGAAAGAATAAAAAATAAAAGAAGAAACGAGAGAGAGAGAAAGAGAGAGTAAAAGATCAAAAAGAAAATCGACAACTTTATTATTTGAAAATGATTTTGATCGACGTATGTATGTATGTATATATATATATATATATATATATATATATATATATATATATATGTATGTATGTATGTACTTACGTACGTACATATAGATACATAGAAATTTCATTCTATCTCCGACTGGGAACGTTCCTTTCATATTTCTTTTTCGTTTATAATACTATGACACAGTCGGGAAAAGAGAAAGAGAGAAAAATCAATATGGAGAATCGAAAGACCAGCGGTAGGAAAGGGTCCAGCGGTCGAGCACGCGAAGTAGTTTAACATTATAGAAAGAGAGAGAGAGAGAGAGAGAGAGAGAGAGAGAGAGGAGGATGAAGAGGAAGAGGAGGAAGAGATAGATGAGAGGAAGAGAAGAGAGGAGGAATCGATGACCCAATTCTTTCGCGAACGGACCGCACAGCCGCCATAGCTGCGTTCAAATCGAAAGGAAATCGTTTTTTTTCCAAATGACACGCGAGTCTCGTCTCTCTATCTATATCTATCTGTCTATCTTTCTATCTATATATATATATATATATATGGAGAGAGAGAGAGAGAGAGAGAGAGAGAGAGTTGCCACATAGATACTACAAGAGAAACAACATTCTAGCTAGTACGACTTCGTTTGACGGCCATATTGAATTCCGTAAAAGCGGATGTTGCGAGAAAAGAAAATACTTTTGTGTTCGCCCTGCCAAAGGAGAGAAACGAGAAAAAGGTTTCGAAAAGGGAGAAAGGCGAAGGAATCCATTAAAATGATAGTGAAATAGCACTGGTGGGAAAATGAAAGAAGTATTACGTAGGAAAAGAGACTAAGAGAGAAAGAGAGAGAGAGAGAGAGAGAGAGAGAGAAAGGAAAAGATAGAAAGAAAAAGAAATGAACGAATAATCGGACATCTTTTTCTTTCATATCCTTAAATGACTCCGAATCTCTTTGACTGTGTTAGTTAAACTTCAAGATGCAACTATTCTAAACAGTAAGTGGTATAATTCGAAAACTTCTTTTTTTCTGAAAAAGAAATGATCCACTTATTGTTAATCTTTTTTCTTCTTCTTCTTCTTCTTCCTCGTTCTCTTTTTCAGCCTGCCTAATCCATCCATTTTATTCGTTCATTCATTTAATGTTATAACTTATAAGTTAAATAAAATGTTGAAAATTTTGCGGGTATCTTTCGTATCGAACTTCGGGAATAAGAATAAACCAATCCAAAAGAATTATATTATATGCATATATATATATATATATATATATATATATATATATATATATGTATATATATGTATGTATGTATGTATGTATCTACATTTGCGAATGAACCCTACAGGTATTTCGTATTCAAGACATTTCCAACTTCTATTTTCGCGAGAACGTGACGATATTCGCAAAACATTAGGAGGTACGGTTTTTTTTTCCCCCTTAGTAAGATAAAGAGAGACTTTTGTCGTACAGCATTGAGAGAAACAGAGACAGGGACAAAGATAGAAATAAAGATAAAGATAGAGATAGAGATGGGGACAGAGATAGAGATAGGGATAGAAATAGGAAGAGATAGAGAAAGAGGAGCTGGAAAGTTAAAGTAAAAAAAAAAAAGGAAAAAAAAAAGGAGAGAGAGAAAAAAAAGGTTCAAAAAGAAGAGGGGGAGGGAAAAAAGGAACAAAAGGAGGAAAAAGGAAAAAGAAAATTAGAAAAATAGAGAGAGAGAGAGAGAGAGAGAGAGAGAGAGGAAAAGATGAAAGATTACAGAAGGAAGAAAATGGAGCAAAAGGGGAGAAAGAAGATGAAAGAAGATATAAAAAAAGAAAGAAAGAAGAAGCAAGAGAGAGAGAGAAAGAGAGAGAGAGAGAGAGAGAGAAGGAAGAAAGAGGAGAGTGAAAAAGAAAATATAAAGGAAGGGTAAGTTAAAAATGGGTGAAAGAAATAGATACAGGAAAAGGGATGACAAAAAAAGTGAAAGAAAGAGAAAGAGAAAAAAAGAGAAAGAGTGAGAGACAAAGAAACAAGACAGCTACATGACACGAGCCTTTTTCGAAGGAACGTACTTCCTAGGGTTCTTTGCTGCGCTTTGTGCGTAGGGTGAAATTTAATTTAGCAAGGCGAGTCTCACGATAGAGGGTAGGCGTCCGTCGTGGCACGGAATTGCGGTGGTCACAACAATAACTTCGGAAAACCCCTCCAGCACAGACCGCAACCACTCGTTGCTTATTGCTTTTAGTATTAACCCTCCCCCTTCCATTCACCCACTTCTCTCTCATCCCATCGCATCCTATCCCATCCCCCTTACCACCCTAGATTTGTTCACTCTTTCTCTTTCTATCTCTCTGTCTTTCTCTCCGTTTCTCTCTGTTTCTCTCTTTACCTTATTAGGTATAAAACAAGAAGGATTAGGAAAAGAAAAAAAAAAAAAAAAAATAAAAGAAAAAGAATATGTCTAAAACCAAAGCTAATCGCTGAAGCGTGATATTTAAAAAAGAAAAAATAAAAGGAAAAGAAAAAAAAAATAATCGACAAAAAACCAACCACTGTCGCGGCTATTTTTTTTCTCCTTTCTTTTCTCTTTTTTCATTTTCATTTTTCTATTTTTTTCATCGTCAAAAGGATCACTTAAGAGAGCGAGGGAAAAATGGGAAGAGAGAGTAAGTGAGAAAGAGAATGAGTGAGAGAGAGAGAGAGAGAGAGAGAGAGGAAGAATAATAATTCATGCAACGTACTCTCGACGATATATATAGATACCTACCGTCAAAAACATTTGAAAACTTTTTTTTAAGGTGGGAAGGGATTTTCGAATATTATTTTTTCCAGGATTTTCAGAATATTTTTACGAGATGCGTAATTTTCGTATAAAAAAAAAAAAAAGAAAAAAGAAAAAAAAACACAAAGGAACAAAAAAAGAAAAAGAAAACGGAAAAAAAAAACTATTCCTGTTATAATTCCTTGATCATACATATATAATGAAAAAATTTATATATTATATTCATATATAATCCTACGTAATGGACATTAATTTCTCTCGAAAATCTTCGAATGGATGAGAAAATGAGTTGGATTTGAAAAGAAGAAAAAAGAAAAAAAAAGAATAGAAAGAAAGAAAAAAAGAAAATAAAAAAAAGGACCGAACAGAGGAAAGAAAGAGAAGAAGAGAGGTCGAACGATTTTTTATGGGGAATAAAAAATAAAAAAAAAAAAGAAAAAAAGAAAAAAAGAAAGAAAGAAAGAAAAATTGTCAAAATACATTTTTTACTATCAAACGTAATTCCGAACGAAATGAAGAAGTTTTAAGGAGTGAGCGGGAGAAGGTGGGTGGGTGGTTGAGAAGGGGCGGCGAACACATTATGCCCGATCCATTACCAACTGTGATTTCTTCCGGAGCGATTGCACCGCCAAGAACGACAAACGATGTCATCCATCAGAATATCGATTCAAAGTGCATACACAGGTTGGCTGCTCCTTTCCATATCTCTCTCTCTCTCTCTCTCTCTCTCTCTCTCTCTCTCTCTCTCTCTATCTATCTATCTATCTATCTATCTCTATCTATCTCGCTCTCTCTCTCTCGCTCCTATAACAACGAGAAACAGCAAGCACACTCGTCATCGTGTCATCGTGTCAACGTCGACCGGGCCATCAAACTATCATCGCCCGTCAGGACGCAGCCGAGAGCAACAACGAACGCCGTCATCCATCAAAGAGGAGAAACTTTGCAAGCTGCGAACGTCATTTCTCTTTGCTTCACGTTCGATGTCTATCTATCTATCTATATATATATATATATATATATATCTATATATATATATATAGTTATATATATACATATATGTATGTATGCATGTATATATATATGTATCTGTATATATGTATTCCACGTACATATCTACGAGTAGACGATGGAACGCACGTACGCACGTACGTAACGCGTTACGTACCTACATGCATACGTGCATTGCGTTACGTTACATTACGTTACGTTACGTTACGTTACGTTACGTTACGTTACGTTACGTTACGTTGCGTTACGTTGCGTTACGTTGCGTTACATTGCGTTGCGTTACGTTACGTTGCAGTGCGTTGCGTTGCATTGCATTGGTTCGCGTTGCAAAACGTTGGTTTCGACATTGAATACGAATCGATAACACATACAACGTTGAAACAATGTACTCAATTGCACCTGTGTCCTAGTTATAGGAGAATACATAGAGCTAAAATTCGAGGTATCAATGACGAAACATTTTCTCTCTTTTTTTATAAATCATTTCGATATCTTTCTTCGCCACCTATCTCCTGTCAGTTTTCGAAAGGATCTACGTAAAAAAAAAAAAAAATTAATCGTTATCAAATCGACTACGATTTCGCATTTACATTTGCCGTATATAAACCTCTTTATAATAATGATTTACGTACGGTAACATGTACAGGAAAAAAAAAAAAACACATGTATACGTACGGAAATTTTTGGATTTCTTTCCTATGTTACTAGAAATGTCGACGATTAATAATTACGGGATAAATTTCTTCCCCTTCCATTTGAATTCCTTTTATTTCTTCGTTTTTTCTCTTTTTTTTTTTTTAATATCTAACAATTTTTTAAATATATGTCGTATTTACGATGCATATGTTACAACGTTGAAATATTTTCAATATAATGCAACTGTAGCTATATAGATAGATACAGATTATATAAATACGTATACGTATATACGTGAATTTTTTTCTTTTTTCTTTTTCCTTTTTCCATTAAAAATGGAAATATAAAACACTAACAACGAAGAAAATCGTTCATTAATACGATTAGTTTAATTATCCTATGATAATAATTCAATTGGCAATTAATTTGATAACTAGTTTAATATAATGATGCAAGTGATAAAAAAAGAAAAAAAGAAAGAAGAAAAGAAAAGAAAAAAAAGGAAAAAAAAAAAAAAACAAGGAGGAGAAGAAAAAATCGGCAAGATCGATTATTTGAATAATTCTTTTGAAATATTAATTCGATCGAATTCCACGATCGATATGTAATCTCGTCGATGAAAAATAATATTAAAGAATTTAAAAGATAAAGGAAACAAATGGACAAAAAAAAAAAAGAAAGATGAAAAAAGGAAAGTAATAAAAAATTTGCCATTATTTCTTCGAGAAATTTATTCGATATCGATTGCGATCAATCACTATCGGATCGTATAGAATTCAAATGAATCATTTTATTGATGTTCTTTCGCGTGTGCGCGTTTCGAAAAAAGAAAAGAAAGAAAAAAAGAAGAGAGAGAGAGAGAGAGAGAGAAAGGGAGGGAGAGAGAAGAAAAAGAAGAGAAAATTTCTATAATATCCTTACACTCGTACAAATCTTACAAAAGGCGCGACGTATCCCGAATACTTATGTAAAAATGAGCCTCGAGCGAGGCTTTCCCACTTGGCGAAAGAAAAATTGCTAGCGATAAGAGGCAACGATTGTTTCGAATGGCTTCGAAGGTAAAGCAAAACGTGGAGGAGAAGAATAGAATAGTTTCGGGCCACTCGATCCTAAAAGATGGCAAACTGAGTGGTAGGATTGAGTTCAAGAAAGGAAAAGAAAAAAAAAAGAGAGAGAGAGAGAGAGAGAGAGAGAGAAAGAGAAATAGATAGAAATAAAAAGTGAGGAAGAAGAAGAAGAAGAACCAGAAAAAGGAAGAAAAACCAAAGAAAAAAAAAAAAGACGAAGAAGAAGAAAAACCAAAAAAGAAAAAAAAAAAAGAAGAAAAAGAAAAGGATTGAAAAGAAAAGTGCAACTTTCGAAAACTTAAATGTCCATCCCTATTTCTCCCTTTATCTTTCTATTTATTTATCTATCTCTACCTCTCTTAAAGAAGATTCATCCAAAAAGGGTTTTCTTAAATGTCAGCGACAGTAGAACCAAGAAATAATACTATGTCGAGGAGAAGAAGAAGAAGAAGAAGAAGAAGAAGAAGAAGAAGAAGAAGAAGAAGAATAAGAAGAAGAAGGAGAACGTTTGGATGCTCTCGGCAGTTTACAGGTTCTTGGACCGGCCATAATTTCGTACCAGACAATTCATAAAGCAGGATGTCGTGACGGGACGCTACGCGACGCAACGGGACGCAAGGAGAGAGGAAGAAGAGAAAGAATAGGAAGAAGAGAACGACGAAGAAGAAGAAGAAGAGGATGAGAAAGAAGAAGAAGAAGAAAAAGAATAAAAAGAAGTTAGAAAAGCAAGTTAGGAAAGATATCTTTGGTAGTCGGTTGTGGGTGGAGTCAACGGCAAAGTGCGCCCTGAATTATTCTCTTGAGCGAGTCACCAGAGTTTTGGGGAGAGGGAAGTTGAGGAACACACACACCCAGAGAAAGAAAGAGAGAGAGAGAGAGAGAGGTAGAAGAGGAGAATGAAAAGAAGAAGGACTCGACCTGAGCTCAGGCAAGTGGAAAAGTACTCGCTTGGTTTGTAACGAGCACGGAAACGACGAAAGAAGAAACTGAAACTGGAACGGCAAGGAAAGAGAAAGAGAAAATGTTAAAGGGGCTAAAAGAAAGGAGGAAGATAGATAGAAGAGGAAGAAGAGTTGTGAAAAGGTTAAGGGATGAAGGAAGACAAAGTGCCCTGGATACGAGCCGAAGCTTCATTGCTTTCGGTTGTTTACCTCGGTCTTTGCTAAGATAGAGTTTACCTGTCCGAGTTAATTTAGAGCCAATGCCGAAGCAGGAAGGGTATTACGAGGGACCCGGAGTCGAATCATCTCGCGTCGTTCCTCCTCGAATGCTCCTGAGACGATGTACAGAGTAGAAGATCTTTCCTCTCTTTATTCTCTCTCTCTCTCTCTCCTCTCTCTTTCTCTCTCTTTTTTCTCTCTCTCTCTCTCTCTCTTTCTTGCTTCTTGAGTACTTCTGTTCTTCGACGAAACTGGCAAAAAAATTTCACCTCTCAGGACGCGATAGACATCAATGATGATTATTTGTCCTCGAAGGGACTTTTTCCTTTCTAAAACTAACTAGAAATTACTATTACTACTACAACTATTACTACTACTATTACTACTACTACTAGCGACCTTCTATAAAATTAAATAATATAATATCATTAACGTATCTGAATGATGATAAATATTTCTTATGATAATATACGAAAATATAAAGATATATTAAACGATATTTAAATATATTCATACATATGATCTGTATGTGTATATACATATACATACATACACACACACACACACACACACACACACACACATATATATATAGTTATATATATATATAAAATGCTTATTACATTTCCTTTAATGAATATCTTTCGAATGAAAAGCCTGCTTTCGCAAAGAGAATACGTAATAGGTGTACAAACGTACGTAAGGCAAACACGTAGGTATCTATATATGTGTATGTATGTATGTATGTATGTATGTATGTATTTATGTATATGTGTGTATGTGTGTAATAAATGGTGCATAACGAGTCCCATTAGATGGAAAAGGAAAATCGTTTGAACCAAGTAAAATATTAAAGTGAAATGAAAGGAAAATAAGAAAAAGAGAGACAGAGAGAACGAGAGAGAGAGAGAGAGAGAGAGAGAGAGAGAAGAAATCAAATAAAAAATGAAAAGAAAAATAAAATAGAATAAATGAATCGAGAAGGCAAGACGTCGATGTTCGTACGTGAAGGAAGGATTTTTGTAGGGGGAAAAAAAAAAAAGCCATGCGCCCTTTATTTCTTTGGTAGTCGAGAAAACGAAGCTTACCGGCTTACGTTTATCCAGTCTGATTAGGTAGCATCCAACGTAGCCATTTTTAGTAGCCATATTGTTCGAAGCTAAAGATTGGTTGGAGGGAGGATGGTTGGCCCAGTTTGAGAAGAGAGAGAGAAAGAGAGAGATGAGATTAAAGTATTTGCATGTGCAAGAATGAGACACGCGACTCAACCCCGACGAACTTTCACCATCGCAAATGTCCTTTCTATAAATATTTTTCGACGCTACGAATAACGTGAAATTGACAAAAATTTGATTTATCTTTACGACGGACGATCGTAAATTGTTGGTAATTTTCTTTTTCTTATTTTCCTTTTTTATCACCACGAAAATAGAATCTAATACGAGTTTGACGTGAACGTTCACTTCATTATAAGGGGGCTAAGATTTATTTGACAATATAAGTATTATACATATGTAAGAGTAGATGGGAAAATGTGAGGAGGGACGAAAAAAAATGTGCGTCTTGAAAGTGATAAAGGGGAAAAAAAAAACTTTGGTTTTTTTTTTCATTTCTTTTTTTTTTTTCTTTTTTTTCATTTCTTTTTTCCTTTTCTTTTTTTTGGGGGGGGGGGAGGGGGGGTGTCAGTGGGAACGAAGATGATACAATTATTGAATATAAATTGGACGAAAAAAATATAATCATTCACCTGTGATTTATTTATGATAATTTGTGTTTCATTCGATCGATCGTATATTCGAATTTAATTTCGTTATATCGATTAAATTCATAAGAAAATTTTCTTCGTCATTAATTGTAGCGTCGTTGATTCTCACTTATAATGTTCGATCAACGTTAAGAAAAAAATTAAGAAAGGGATCTCTAGAAGTATAAGAAACCGCGAGTGCTCTTAAATCGGAGCCACTTTAATTTCCTAAGACTAGTGGCAAACTCTCTCTCTCTCTCTCTCTCTCTCTCTCTCTCTCTCTCTGTCTCTGTCTCTCTCTCTCTCTCTCTCTCTGTCTCTGTCTATCTCTCTGGTTCTCTGTAACTCGGCCAGCGATGCACGTTAATCTCGTTACTTCCGTGGCCTTACCTTCGTAATCCTTCGCTCTTGATTTATGCAACGGATATTCGAGAGATGTAACTCTCGTAAGCAGTGTAAACTGTCGCACACGAATACAAACTAACGAATACCTGTCAGAGAAATCTTGAAAGTATCACGACGTGAAAGATATCTCAAAATCGAAAATAAAAATTACCATTTGCCGATAAAAACCTCGACGATCGGGATGAACAGGGAAGGGTAAAGGGGAGAAGGGAAAGAGAGAAAAAAGAAAAAAAGAAATGGAAAAAGAAGAAGAAGAAGAAGAAGAAGAAAAAGAAGAAGAAGAAGGAGAAGAAGATCGTCCGAAGGCGAAAAACGTGAAACGTTAGCAAGGTATGAAAGATTTATCACGTCGTTCTCGTATTTCTACCTTTTTGAAATCTTAAATTCTCGATCTAAATGTAATATCGAGATTTACCATGACAAATTATCGTTCGCCTAGGAATTCAAAATTCTCCCCTCTCTAAGGGGGAAAAAGAAAAAAGAAAAAAAAAAAGAAAAGAAAAAAAAATTTTCTTCGGCAGGTCGACGTAAGGATGGCCGTTAGTCACGATTTATCCTCCTCTTTCTCTCTCTCTCTCTCTCTCTCTCTCTCTCTCTCTCTCTCTCTGTCTCTCTCTCTCTTTCTCTCCGTGAGATGCTCCTCCTCTTTACAATATCCGAGTAAAGCTCCAAAATTATCGTTCGGAGGGGCTCAAAGATTTACGACGTCTTTGGATAAAAGTTCCGGCCTCTATCAAAAATAGCCTATCAACTTTGAACATCTATTGAGAAGATAAATATATAATAATAATAGTAATAATAATAATAATAAGAAGAAGAAGAAGAAGAAGAAGAATAACAGAAACAATAAAAAAAAATAACAATATCAACAAAAATAATAATAATAATAACAACAACAACAATAACAACAACAATTATCGATCGGTGGCCCGAGGATTAACTTTTGTAAAGGTTAAAAAGGACCAATCGAATATATCAAGTTTCTCCTTTTCGTGATTGCAGCAGTCAACTTTTGAGAGGATAAAATAAAATTGAAAGAGTGGAAGGAAAAAAAAACGAAAAAAGAAAGACAAAAAAATAAATAAAGACAAAGAGCAAAAGGAAAAAAGAAGAAAGTAAAATAAAAAAAAAAAAGAAAAAGAAAAAAAGAAAAAAAGAAAAAGTAGATCGCGGCTGATCGTGGTCCAGACTGCTACTGCTGCTGCTGCTGCTGCTGCTGCTGTTGGCTGTTGCTACTGGTACCCATTGTTGTTGTAGTACGGTAAAAGGGGTTGTGGGTTGGTCCTCGGGCACGGTGTGCTTTCGCTATGTTTACGACGGCAGTTACTGGCCGTAAAGTATCACCTAACTGGAGCTACTCGCGTACCACGTGATTCCAACCCACGTATAGGTGAACAGATATGTACATAGATACGTGTTGTATATAACAAGCTTACTCCAACCTTCTGCGTGTTTGATCATCTCTCTCTCTCTCTCTCTCTCTCTCTCTCTCTCTCTCTCTCTCTCTCTCTCTTTCACTCTCTCTCTCACTCTCTATCTATTTATCTATCTATCTCTATCTCTATCTCTCTAACTATCTATCTATTTATTTGTATCCGTATCTATATCTGTATTTATCTATCTGTCTCTCTCTCTTCCTCTCCCTCCCTTTCTCTCTCTCTCTCTCTCTCTCTCTCTCTCTCTCTCTCTCTCTGTCAAAATTAAATAATATCATCAATTACGTTGATTAAATACAAATATTAAACGTGCTATTTGAGAATCTCCTGTAAATAATATTCTATGATATTTTTGCGAAAAGAAAAAAAGAAAGAGAAAAAAAGAAAGAAAAAGAGAAAGAAAAACGCGCGAGCGCAAACAGAGACACGCATATTACAAAGCACACTTTATACTATTTTTCATTCGTTAACAGCCAGAGCTCGAGATAATTGCCATTTTTTTACTTAAGAGCTACGAGTACTCTCTCGTAGTATAAGTAGAATTTAGGCGAATCAGTTTTATATATTAGGTCAGTCCAAAAGTTCGTGCGCATTAGTAGCATGTATGTATGTATCAAAATGCTCACGAACTTTTGGATTGACCTGATATATATGTTTAGGTTGGAAAATGGTAGAGAATGGTATAAAATCTAATGTAAAACTCTGGATATTTACAAAATCGTTAATAAATATACGTATCGATTTAGATTAAATGTACGGATTTGATATTTTTTTTTTCCTTTTTCTTTCTTTTTCTTTTTTTTTTTTTTTGCTTTTTAAAGATTTCTTTCCGACGAAAGAAAAATTCTCTCGTCTACGACATAAAATTTTAAACGTTTACATTAGACCAATAAAAAAAAGGTACATATTCGTCAACTCAAAAAAAAGAGAGAGAGAGAGAGAGAGAGAGAGAGAGAGAGAGAATAAAAAAAAGGACAATGAAGCATGAGAGATAATGTTATCGTTAAAAAAAAAAAAAAAAGAAAAGAAAAAAAGAAGAAGAAAAAAACAATAAATAAATAAATAAAAATAAAAATAAATAACGAACGAATCATTCGTTCGTCATTCGTCACGTTGCTTTTAGCAACGTGACGAGTATTCTCGAGTTTGGGGATTTGGCGACAAATTCCTTCGAATATAAATCAACGATATTGACTCGCGTATAGGCGAAGAAAAGAACGGAGTAAGGGTGAGATAAAAGAAGAGGAAAAAGGAAAGAGAAAAAGAAAAAAAAAACAAAAACAAAAGAAAAAAAGAAAGATAGGAACAAAATACAATTGGAACGAAATTGGGTCAGAACTAGATCATAAACACTTGGTACAATTTCCTGGCCTTTCGAAGAGAATACCGAAGCTCTCCCGTGAGAGTCAATAATCAAAATGATACGCTATGGATTCCAAACTCTACTGTAGTAGAGAAACACATACTCTCTCTCTCTCTCTCCCTCTCTCTCTCTCTCTCTCTCTCTCTCTGTCTCCGTAGTTGACATATTTATGACTGTCGATACTACCGCTTCGTACCACGAGTTGCCTGATTTACGGTTTTGATGTACGACATTAAGCGTGTTCGTTCCTGCAAAAAGCGATCATCCTTCGAATCGACTTCGATCCAATTCGATCCAATTCGATCCAATTTGTTTTACCCTCTATATACTTACTCCTTTATATATATATATATATATATAGATAATTATAAATCGACGATTAACACGAAAAAGAAAAAAATTAAAAATTAAACTATCTGAAAATTTTTCTCATTGATACATAGAACAAGTTATGATCGATTTAAAATTTATCGAATGATCTAGGATTACAAATATTAAAAAAAAAAAAAAAAAGAAGAAAGAAAAAAAAGGGGGTGAGGGTGAAAAAGAGAAGAAAAATCATATATAATTAATAGGAGAAAAAAAATGATAGAAAAAGAAAAAAAATCGAATGGTATTAATCATTTACGAGAACAACTTCGAATTATATAATATTCTTTAGATTTTTCAATGAATTTTTTTTTCTTTTTTCTTTTTTTTTCGTAAGGTTTCCTATCGTCGAAAGAAAAATAATTATCGATCGTAGATCAATCAATAATTATATACCATAGACATATTAATTTTAAACAGCGAAGCATGCTCCAATGTCATAGAAAATCCAATCAACTTTAAATCCATTGAATGAGTTTCGAATAATTAAAAAAAAAAAGAAAAAAGAAAAAAGAAAGAAAAAAAAATTCATTCAATCTCATTTACGAATCTTTTGAAGTTTCCTTTTAATTTTTAATTATACCAGATAAATGTTCCTTTTCCTTCTTCTTATTTTATTCTTCATTTTTTCTTCTTCTTCTACTTTTATAAAAGATATCGTAAATATCTTTCGCATAGAAGCACGAACATAATTAAATCTTATCAACAAATTATATCTTAAAAATTAACAATCCATTTAAATGATAACGTACACGTAATGCATTGATATCTTTCCTTTTTAACGTCTTAGTCTTAAATTAAATTTTAAAGCACGATCTTTGATACGAGAGATCACAAGTCCTTTCAATTACAATTAATTATCGCAAAACGATAAAAAGAAAATTGAACACGAGATGAGCTTTGGAATAATAGTAATCCAAAGGTATCTAAATAAATGAATACAATCAAACTCTGAGTTTCTCTCTTCTTCGTTCAAGTCCTCGAAATCGAGTGAAACTCAAAACGAGACACATAAAGAGAGACAAAAACAGGTAGAGACAAGAGAAACAGAGAAACAGAGAAACAGAGAAATAGAGAGACAGACAGAAAGAGAGACATACAGACAGAAAGAGAGAGAGAGAGAGAAAGAGAACACGTCGTCTAGGTCATATTAAACCGGTACGTGAGCTTTATGTTCTGTCTCTCTATGCTCCAGGTGACATCAGCGAAAGAAGAGATAAAAAGATATACGGACATTGAATGAACACAACCGAAAATGGACGAGTGGAGTGATCGCGAATATACGGAATTACAAGGCGCACGAGACCGTTTCCATCCCAAGCTTCGTTTCTGGATTCTCTCGGTCGTGCTCGCTAACGATAACACGAACAACTTGAAGGCACGCCTGGGATTTATCATCCATTCTCTCTCTCTCTATCTCTCATTATTTTTCTTTTGAATATAACAAATCCCAAACGGGATGAAATCATGTCGATTCATCGATAATAATCATCTTAGTAATTAGAAAAATAATTAGGAGTTCGAAAGTTTGCAAATTTTAATTCGTCGATCGTTAGTTTATAATACATTATCGATACAGATTGAAATTAATTTTGGGACTTATTAGAAAAGATATAAGAAAAATGTCGATTTAATTTTATTCGAGAATATTTCAAGCTCGCACTTTTGTGGATAATGAAATTCGAGTAAAAAAAAAAAAAAAAAAGAAAAAAGAAAAAAAAAATCATAACGAGAAGAATCGATCGTTCGTTCTTAAAAACAATACTGCGATTGATACATTATAATATCGTCTTGTATAATGATAATTAAATAGGGAAGAGAAAAAGAAAAAAAAAAAAAAAAGAGGGGAAAAAAAAAAGAAAGAAAGAAAAGAATTCTTTCGAGCAGCCACTTTCATAATCACCGACTGAATATATATTTTTATTGAAATGCATTATTATATTCGACTAATTCAAAGCCTAATATAATTTTATTTTTTCCTCGAAATAATGACAAACGGAATAATGTTAATTATGAAAACTAGATGAAACGTTACGGTGTATTTTATTATAGAAAATAATAATAACAATAATAATAATAATA
>NC_060960.1:8594338-8606838 GCF_910589235.1 Vespa crabro | reverse complement strand
GGGGGGGAAAGTGGTCGAGCATTCAAATACGTATGTACTTACATACATTATACGTAAATACTGTACAAATTGTATATGGCTATGGACCAAGTTTTATTATTATTATTTTATTATTATTATTATTATTATTATTATTATTATTATTATTTTATTATTATTATTATATTATTATTTTTTTTTTCTATTTCTCTCTTTCTTTTTCTCTCTCTCTCTCTCACCTCTCTCTCACAAAAACTTTGCCCTCCCTCAAAAAAAAGAAAAAAGAAGAAGAAGAAGAACTGTCCAAAAGGCATAAGAAAGTAAGTAAACTTTTTTGTGCAGACGTTCCGTCGAAACTAAAACGTATATCACAGCATCGTTTGGTAACACGAGCACGCTCTTTGCACTGGCGCGCTTACGTTACGGCATGCAGTCGAATCTTTCCCAGCCATTAATCTCACGTTTCTCTTGTCGTAACGTAAAGAAAATAATTGAAAAAATGACTTGCACCAGTTGCGAAGTCTCTCCTTGCTCTCTTCGGTGATCCAAATGACATTGCAACGACGCGAGAGACAACGAAACGAAATTAAAAAAGAAAGAATGAGAAAAGAAAAAACAAACAAACAAACAAACAAAAACAGAACAATCAAGAAAGATGAAATGTAGGGGAAGGTGAAAAAGGAAAAAAAAGGAACAAAATAGAAATAGGATAACGACTTTACAAAAAGAAGTTTGATAAAATAAATAAATAAATAAATAAATAAATAAATAAATAAATAAATAAATAAATAAATATATGAACAAATATATATAGACGAGCACGTGAGAGATGGATACTTACAGATATGTATGTACGTGGACACAAGATATATACAGATATATACACAAGTGTGTACTTTATGCACATGAATTTTCATTTCGCGATCGTCACAATATGCGAGAACGGTTGTTTAGTGCTCTTAAGGGAACGTCTCTGCGATTAAATTTTCCCTCCAACGGAAGGCCAGCTTTCTCTCTCTCTCTCTCTCTCTCTCTCTCTCTCTCACACACACACACACACCTTCTCATGTACAGAAATACACACACACATACACATATATACTCGATTCTAACCGCAATTTCTCTTCCAAGCGTCGAGAAATGGAATCGACCGCGAACATAAAGCAATTACGCGAAGCAATGTAAGCAGGGTAAGCACGCAGAGCGTTGAATCCTCTAAAAAGCAATTAACGAAGACGTATCGAGCACGTACGTACGTACGTACGTAGATACGTATATACATTTTATATATATATATATGTGTGTGTGTGTGTGTGTGTTTGATAGATATGTACATACAATGTATCTTATATATATATATATATATATTAGAATAGACAATGAAGAGAACCGGCCATGTTCGTCGAGAAATTAAAAAGGAAAGAAAAATGTATATACAAATGTAAAAAAGATATGAAGCGATGGCTTCGAGAAAAAGAGAGAGAGAGAGAGAGAGAGAGAGAGAGAGAAAAGAACTACAAAAAAAAAAAGAAACAAAATAAAACAAAATACAAGATGGACGAACGCATCCTGAGTGATGCATTTTCTTTTCTTTGTGCGAGCACGTGTTCTGCATCACTGAACATTCGATGCATAAGAAACGTTGCGATCGAACATAAATCGTGTCTTTGTATTCTTTTCCTTTTTTTTTCTTTTCGTCAACAATTCATCGTACCTATATAGAAAGAGAGAGAGAGAGAGAGAGAGAGAGAGAAAATTTTTATCACCTAAATGCCATGTTTCCTCTCTCTCTCTCTCTCTCTCTGTATTTCTTTCAAAGTGGTACCACGGACCATAATTTATTGACATCGTCGAGAGATATACGATATATATATATATATATATATATATATATATATATATATATATGCAGAGTATTATATTTCTATTGGACAGAAGTAAACAAAAACTAACGAGGATGGCACGATAAAGGAATTAAAAAGATAGAAAGAGGAATTAAAAAAAAAAAAAAAAAATCTGAAAAAGAAAAACAGAAAAGAGAATGGAAAAAAGAGAGAGAGTAAAAAAAAAAAAAAACGTCCTCTCTCGTTATTCCCAGGTTAATCTGAATAAGCTCGAAAAGGAATAGCCCGCGAGCTCGTGGAAAATTAATCGTCGACTCTTACCCGTTAACTACTAATTTAACTGCCTGGATCCAAGTAAGTTGGCCTAGCGTGTCCGTATAATCGATTAATTTGTATGCGAGTAAGTTTCTCGCTAAAATCATTTTCTACGCTTGTGAAACGATGAATAAGCCAGAAAAAAAAAAGAAGAAGAAGAGTAATATTGAGAAACAGACAGATAGATAGATAGATAGATAGATAGATAGATAGATAGATAAATAGAAGAGAGAAAAGAAGAGAGAGGGAGAGAGAGAGAGAGAGAGAGAAAATGAAGAGGGAAAAAGATAGTCAATCGGATAGCTAGATATTTCTTTGTCGAAACACAAAATCAATCTCTGATTCACTATCGTCCATTGTTCTTCCTTCTTTCTTTTTATTCTATTATATCCAACGTGAGGGAGATCGCAACGTAAGCAGAATTCCCAAACGTACGAGAGATAGAATATTTATATATATATATATATATATGTATATGTATATATATTAATACATACATACATATATATGCATATATATAGGATTTATATACTACGTTAGCATAGTAATATAGATTACCTATCGTATAATGCATAGACACGTTTTAACATTACGTTCTCTAACTTCGTATCAGATTTAAATAATAAAATCGAATATGTAGATCGAAATATTTTTAAGTATTATTCAATGGAATGACAGATTTATCGATAATTCGACGGAAAGATTTTTCGATATGTTTGAGCCTTATTGTCTGTTTCGTAGATTCGACGATAAGAGAACGAAAAAAAGAAAAAAAAAAGAGATCCGGGCTAAAAAGGAAAGAACGAGAGAAAAAGAAATGAACGAAGAAAAAGAGAGAGAGAGAGAGAGAGAGAGAGAGAGAGAAATAGAAAAAGAAACGAAGCAGAGAGAGAAAGAGAGAGGGAGGGAGAGAGGGAGGGAGGGTAGTTCGCCATTGGTGAACCTGTTTCACGATCCTATCGTACTACCACGGGTATTACACCACAGCAGACCGGTCGTAAAAATTGATAAGTCCTTCCCCGACGTTCTCTGCAGAATAGCTCGTGCACGAAAGCAAAGGAAAGAGAAAGAAGAAAGAGATAGATAGAATGTGAGATAGAAAGGGAGAAAAGGGATATATGAGTGAGAAAGAAAGAGAGAGAGAGAGAGAGAGGAGAGAGAGAGTTAGAGAGGGATAACTCGAGACAATCAACGGGCTTATTGGGCTAACGCTTTTGCCCGAGTTAACCGACGTAATTGCCCCAGGGGTTGCTCCTGTTTCCTCGCATTTAACCCCACGCCCTCGTTCTTTGCCCATCGGGCATCGATCGAAGTAACCCCTGCCTTCATGTTTCGTCGATCCTTCAAAGATTTCACAAGAAATCCCCGTTGCTTAGGATCTTTATGGTTGACATGCATCAATGTGGTATGTTACTAACGTGCCGACAAAACTTTTTGCCCTTATATCATCGGAATATCATTGTATTATTGCTATTTAAAATACATAGTAGTAAGTAGTAATATCGCAGTAATAATATTATAGTAATATATGTGATAATAATTATATTATTATAATATCTGTATATATATATATATATATATATATATATATATATATATATATATATATAATAGTACCGGTTAAAAATAATATCGATTTATTTTTATATGGGAAAGTTTTGATCAAAAAAAAAATGATAATAATAATAATAATAATAATAATAATAATAATAATAATAATAATAATAATAATAATAATAATAATAATAATAACAATAAAAAGGAAAAAAATATATTGTGTGTCAATGTTTAAAATCAATTTAATAATTTTGATACTTGTATCACTTATTATAGTATAATTTTATTAATATCGTAATTTTCTGAATTGTTTTAAAATTATTATTATCAAAAAAAAAAAAAAAAGAAAAAAGAAAAGAAAAATTAATAAATTGCATTACATGTTACAAAATTTAATTAAAAATGAGGATTTTTCTTTTCTTTTTTTAATTGAAAATAATTAAATAATTAAAAAAATAAACATAATAACGACAAAAATTACTAAAAAATACGTATGTTGTTACCAATGCCTACGTTATAATAAAAATAATGTTAACAGATTGCCGAGGGAACGTACTTCGCCTACGTCAAAGTGATAAACGCGTGTGTCATTAATGTTAATATCGTCCTGAAGGAGGTGCCAAAAGAAAGAAACAAGGGGAGGGTCGTAGAAGTTGTTCGGACGTAGTAAAAAAAACTACCAACGATTGTAAAGACGAAGAAAAGAGAGAGAGAGAGAGAGAGAGAAAAGGAGAGGAGAATAGTATAAAGACTCGCCCTAGCATTTCCTACGTGATTTTTTTTTCCTTTCTTTACCAATCCCACCCCATCGCAGCCAATTTTCAAAAAAAAAAAAAAAAAAAAAAAAAAAATCGATCATTAATATTGCACGTCATAAATCTTTGAAAAAATAAATACATTAACGGGAAGAACAGAGATAAATATTTATGTAAAAAACGAAAGAGGAAAAAATAGAACATGAACAAAAAAAAGAAAGAAAAAAACGAGGAATGAAAAAGGATAAAGGAAAAAAAAAAGAAAAGAAAAAGAAAGAAAGAAAGAAAGAAAGAAAGAGAGAAAGAAATTAAAATAATCCAACGAATATAATCATAAAATGAATCGATACACATTTGTAAATAGTATGTGGTGGTGTTGTCCGATAGAATGGTCGGGGTCCGATTAGACGAGGATTACCAACACTAAAGCCTATAATGAAACCCAACGAATCTGACGCAATTCAACGTACCCGATGATGGTTTTGCCAAGGGTAAAGGACGAAAGAGTAAATGAGAGAGAGAAACCTGGAAACGGGATCGGGCACGATGCACGATGTAAACTGATGCGACCACTTGGCAAATAGATTTACCCGACAAAGATCGAATCTCGCCGAATTAAAGCCAACCGAGATCCTTTGTGTTTCTCGTTATACATACATACATATATACATACATACATACATACATACATACATAGATATATATATATATATATATATGTATATCTATCTATGTATGTATATATGTACGGGTACATACGTATAAATCTATTTCGTGGTGATAAACGATGAGACGACGAAACGATAGTGAACAAATCCATATTAAACTATTCTATTCTATATTCTTTTCTTTCTTTCTTTTGCTCGTTTTTATTTATTTTTTTTTTTTTGCTGTTTTTCTTTTTCTTTCTCTTTTCTTTTTTTACATTTTCTCTTTCTCTCTTTCTTTTTCTTTTTTTTTTTTCTTTTTTTTTTTTTTTAAACCAATGTGTCACGTTAACGCACGTCTATGTTTTGCCGTGTGAAATAAAATAGAAACGAAAACGATAGATCCAGTTATCTTATACGTGTTGACGTATAACGGATATTGAAATAATAAATAAGAATAATCGATTGAAAAAAATATCCAACAACAACAACAACAACAACAACAACAACTAAACATATGATTATAGTTTGTTGTTAATTAAAAATAAGTATTGACGTATCTATGAGTTTCATGAAAGAACATTTTTTATTGTCTTATTTTTATTAACAGAATTAACTCCTCTCTGTCTCTTTTTTTTTCTTTTTTTTTTTTTTTTTGTTTTAAAAAATTAAACGAGAAAGAATTTAAATGATCACTTGAGAAAAACAAAAAAAGAAAAGAAGAGTAAGGAAAAAGAGAAAAGAAAAGAAAATCAGAAAACTTATCGTTTTAAGTACGTAAACTACTTTAAAGCATAGTCATCGTAGAAATAATAAGATGGATCAAGGACTAAGATTTCCTCAAAGCAAATCTAACATCTTGCTATAGAAGAAAATAATAAGGGTAGAAGAGGGAAAGATTTAAAGAGGATAAATCCAAGAGAGAGAGAGAGAGAGAGAGAGAGAGAGAGAGAGAGAGAGAGAGATAGAGCGAGAGAGAGAGAGAAAGAGAGTGAGATAAAGAGCATAATATAAAGACGAAAACATAGGAAATATTGCGCGACTCGGCGTACTTCGTATAACCAATTTCGGAGAGTGCACGTTGCTCATTGCATCGCCGGCATAAACTCCGAGATAAAGTTAATATAAATACTATAATACACGAAGAGGAAAAGAAAGAGAGAGAGAGAGAGAGAGAGAGAGAGAGAGAGAGAGAGAGAGAGAGAGTTGGATACAACCGAGAGGAATTGCGAGGACATGGATCGAGAGTTGAGGGACGTGGGACGAGGGGAATAGAAAACATCCCCCTGCATGTAGTAGAAAAATATATTCTGGATTTAAGACGAGAACCCATAGCCGTTTTACTCGATGTTACGAACGAATGAGAACGAAAGAACGAAGGAACATGTTTTAAGGCCGGGGGGGAGGGGAGAGAGGAACAAGCACCTACTATCGCGTTTTTGATTAAGACTCGGAAAAGCGATAAAGTGCCGTCGATAAGAGCATCTGGCACGAATAACAGTTTTCACCAAGTAAGATAAAAAAAAAACAAAAAAAAAAAAAAAACAGTAAAAACTTGCCGAGAAATCGTCCGTTTCGTGAGTTGAAATTTCTTCTTTCCTTTTTTTTTTTTTTTTTCCTTTTTTTTGTTTCTTTATTTTTTTTTTTTTTTTTTGTTCTTTTCTTGTTCTTCTGTTTTGTTTTTCTCATCGAAAAAAAGAAAAAAAAAAGAATTTTTCTTAACGAAAACACATCGTCATTGTACGAACAAAATATTTCGTAAAGATCATTTTATTATATTCGTTCGCAATCACATAAATGTCGGAATGAAAAAACTACAAGTTTTTAGATGAAAAAAAAATTGTAAAAATAATTATAATTAATATTACGAGCTTAGGTCACATTAGTTTTCGATTGATTCTTTTTGAAATCATCGGTATGATTTTGACGGAGAATTGTTTTCTATCAAAAGAAAATTAACTAAACCAATATTTTCTATTAGAACGTTTGATATTGTAATTGAAATGAATAATATTTAAGGAAATAGGAAAAAATAATAGAATCATCCCTTTGTCATCTTTTCGATCGACAAATAATAAATCTTTTTCATTTAGAGATATAAAAGTACGATTGAAGCATCTGATTCTTGATATTTATTTTTATCTCGTAACAAAAATGTAAGACAATTACGAACGATTGAATTGTTTTAAATTTATTTCTCATCTTTTCTTCGAATTAATATCAAATAGAAACAAAAAAAAAATTAGTATATATATATATATATATATAGGGTGGACCCATGGTAAAGACGTGTATACGTAAAAAGTTAATTTTATTTTATATCATTGAATCTTTCAGTGGCCACCATTCTACTAAGTTACATATCTATTACTCCCGTGAAGTAAATCCTCGTCATCTAAAACATCGATAACTTTATTCCGTTGTCGCTAAACATAAATTGTATGGTGCAACCACGTTCGAAAGAACGCTGGTCTTCCATGAAGATGACGACGAAGAGCCAATCTCCGGCACGTCGAGCATAAAGGCTATCGTAAAAGTATCATAAAGGTTCGATACCAAAGATATTCTTTTATATGCATCGAAATATCGCTCGGGTTAAGATAAAAGACCGTATCCTTTTTTCCTTTAAGGCATCACTCGAGCTAAAGATCATTCGAAAAGAAGAAGATATTTTTCTGAAAAATCTCAAATACAGATCACCATTTCGATTTATTTAATCCTTCCGCTTAATGGATCATATATATATATATATATGGTTTTTTTTCTATACATTGTAAAAAAGAAATAAAGATTATTGAAACTATTAAATCAATAAATCGTAATATATGAATTACATTTATCGAACGTAATTGAATTAAATCTTAATCATATTATATAAGGATATTAAACTATATTTAAAATATTAAAATGTTATAATAAAGATATTATTATACAATATCTAATTGAGTAAAAATCGAAATAGAAAAACTACATAATCTATTATAATATATATATACATATTACATGAAAATTTCATGGAAAATTAAATTACATTGTTCATATGTAAAGTAGATATTAAAAATTACATTAAAGCTTAATAAATTCTAATTTCTTTAATTATACCCATTTAAAAATTCTCTTTTTCTTCGAAATGAAATTAAATAAATTTTCTATAAGTAAATTCGATTCGTAGAACGACAATACGAATGGCATTTATACCTCTATCGAAGGTTTGCTATAGTTAATAACAGTAGGCAATAAAATTTCTTAAGGGAAGACCGAACATGCCGTAAACGAACGTTTCTAGCCGAACAAGCAGCTGCGTCATCTGTTACAAACGTAAACTTGGAATTTCGGCATTAAGTCGATCGAGTTTTCTACATTTGAAAGAAAGGAAAAAGAATCGGAAATGTTTTCTTCTACGTTAAGTTAGCGCGATCGTTTCTTGAGCAAACGACAGATAGAAGGAAAGTCTTAAGATAGAAGAAAAAAAGGGGTTTTCGCTTGTGTGTACCAAAGAAAGAGAGGGAGGTAGAGAGGGGGAGAGAGAGAGAGAGAGAGAGAGAGAGAAATGAAATAAAGCTTTCATTATTTTCACAGGATATATTTCCAGCAACTTATGAAACGTCCTGCTGACGTGACAAACGACACTGGCATTCCTAGAGAATTAAATACGTCGACTCTCTACCTTTCCAACTTTCCTCTTTTCCTTCTATAGAAAGGAGTCTGTTCATATCTTTGAAAGGGCGACGCGAAAGAGGAAGAAGAAGAAGACGAAGAAGAAGAAGAAGAGGAAGAAAATAAAAAGAGGAAAGAGAGAGGAAAAAAAAAATAACGAGAGAAGAGTGGAAGGGAAGAGGGAACGATCAAATAATAAAGACAAGGACAGTTTATTAACGTTGATAATAAAGTATTTCAAATGAGTGGAGAACGAAGGGGGACGAGGGAATAGAAAAGAAATAGAAAGGAAGAAGATCATTAATTAATAACGTCGACGCAAATCGAATTATATATATATATATATATATATATATATATATATATATATATATATATACATATAAAGCACAGAGAAATGTAATTATATTAATTTCGACGATGATAATAAAATGAAAAAACGATTTATTATTTTATAATCGAATGGACAAACAGTATACGTACGTAAATGAGTATTTAATTAGATAAATAGATAGATAGATAGATAGATAGATAGATAGATAGATAGATAGATAGATAGATAGATAGATAGGTAGATACATAAATAATATGCATAAATACGTATTCGATTGTTATCTACGAGCGTTTGGTTTAACGTAATAGATTAAATGAAAAGATGAAAGAAGATAAAGGTGTTACTGTTTCTGATGGCGAATGCTACGTAACGAATAGTGACGCAAATACGAAGGATAAAAGAGAGAAAGGGAGAAAGAGAGAGAGAGAGAGAGAGAGAGAGAGAATAACAGGACATCGGGTTGGTTTATTGCACGAGATTAAACCACTGCGTGACTGGACGCTCGGACAATGCTCGATCTCGTTCTAGAATTTCTAGCTTTCGTCCCTCCCTCCCTCCCCCCACCCCTCCCCTCCCTGCCCATGGAAAGAAAATTCTCGAGGAAATTCTCTTAACGTTTCTAACACGCGTTTCTTCAATCTCTTCATACTTAACCCATTCCCCTGTACACCTTTTTCCCTCTCTCTCTCTCTCTCTCTCTCTCTATTTATCTATTTATTTATCTCTTTTTATCTTCACTTTTCTCTCATTTTCTCTCCCTTTAACCTAGAAACAAAGATTTTATGCAAAATAGAAGAAACGATTATTTCTCCTATCATTTAATAGACAGCTTTCTCTCTCTCTCTCTCTCTCTCTCTCTCTCTCTCTCTCTCTCTCTCTCTCTCTCTCTCTTTCTTTTTCGTTCTTTCACACATACATATATATATATATATATACACACACACATACGCATAGAGAATCTATGATCCATTGAAAAGTACAAATCCCATTATACAGTGACTGTCAACAAAGGAGGAAACTCATTTGTAATAGTTCGTAGAGGACACCATATCCATGTCTAGTATTTGATCCGCGAAATTCGTGCGAGTGAGTTCAAAAACGAGAACTCGATGTCAAACGTTGACCCGATGACAAAGGATAGTACAGAAAGAGACAGAAAGAGACAGAGAGAGAAAGAGAGAAAGAGAGAGAATTGAATGAGAAAGAAGGAGGAGTACAGGGGTAGGGTAGAGATGGAAGGAAAGGGATGGAAAGGGCTGATTTTCGTAGGGAAAATTCGGAACAGAACGACAAAGAGTCAAACGCAGAACGGTGTCCCGGGAACTATGGCCGATTTAGAGGCAATTGCCGTTCCAATTTTAACGCATCCGTACTCACTCTCGCAAATCCTCCGAAAGCGGTAAGCAATTCCCATTCGTATTCGTACTAGAAACGTATGCGTATATCTATACATATATGTATATATATATACATACATACATACATATATATATATATATACATGCATATATATATATATACATAACATATATATGCGTGTGTATATAGATGTATATATATAAGAGAGAGAGTGAGAGAGAGAAAGAGATGTCAATAGGTATACCCTTTCGAGGTCCATTCGGGATCCATTCGGGATCTATTCGATCGAACCGGACTAAGCCGAACGGATATCGATGCATCCGCATCAAGAGGCTATTTGTTCGATCGCAACGATGGACGATCCCGATTTCTACATCCGAATCACCGGTTCTGCAGCACCGTATTAAGATAAAGAGAAGCACTTAGTTCGTCGTCGAACGGGACTGGACCTGACTCTAAATCAGTGTCATTCTCTGTCTCTCTGTCTCTCTGTCTTTCTTTCTCTCTCTCTCTCTCTCTCTCTCTCTCTCTCTCTCTCTCTCTCTCTCTCTCTCGCAGAAACAAAATAAAATATAGAAAGGAATAAGTAAAAAACGAACTTATAGTTCGATCTTGATTTAGATCCATTCCTTGTCTTTTTCTTTCCTCCGTTTTTCTATTCTTTGTTTATTTTTTTCTTTTTCCTTTTTCTCTTCATAAAAATGATTGAACACGATAAGAATCTAATCATATAATCGTAGTCGTAATCGTCGTCATCATCATCATCATCATCATCGTTGTCGTCGTCGACGACGACATATCAACGAAACACGATATATATTATTTGAATGTTTTTCCTTTCTCATGGAAAATATTTTCCAAAGATTTTCTCGTGCAAAATAGCATATATTTTGATTGTGTTTCGTAAGGGAATGACAGTAATCCGACGTCATATCCATTGTCAATATAATAAATGCAGATCGTTAAGGATCCGTCGGTGTTGGGGCAAAAGAAGAAAGAAGGATAGGTGAAATGGTGGGTTGAAGGCATAAAGGGGTGATATAGGGTGGTAGTATAAGGAGAGGCTTCTTATTCTTCATCCAGTATCTTTGAGAGGCTTTATCTCGAAATCTAAATCCGTCTCACGAAACGCGAATAACAAGGAAAAAATGCACACACAGAAAAACACACAAGAAGTATTAGGTAAAGTATTAAAGCGAAGGAAACAAAAAGGGAAAGAGGAGAGAAAAAAAAAGGAAAAAGAAAAGAAAAGAAAAAAAAGAGAAAAAAAAAAAGAAATAAGGATAGAGTTGAGGATTTGGAGGAAGACGATCCAGGACCAATAAGCGGCTGAAAGCCAACATGAAAGAGGATAGCCAAAAGTGAGGATGGCCCAAGGACGAATTGCGTTCTTGTAAAAAGTGGGCATAAATTCATCAGAGATAAAACTATTCCCCCCTAAACACCCACCACCACCACCAACCACTCACCCTCCTCCCAGCAACCGTTCCATTTCTTTTACCCTTCGTTGCTAATGTAAGACGAAAAGGATAGAGAGAGAAAGAGAGAAAGAGAGAGAGAGAGAGAGAGAACGGTGAAAGGAAGAAATATTTTCTACAATCGCGAGTACCAGAGAAAAAGTAACATAAAAAGATATAGAGATAGTGGTAAACAAACGAACGTGATTCATCGTTTAGGGAAGAGAGAGAGAAAAAAAAATTTAGGAACCTACGTATTACATCAGAAATTTTGATGAGCATTAATAATATATTTTATTTTTATAAAGAAAAATTATTTTTCGTGATGTCATTTTTTTCTCTTCCTTTTTTAATTATTTCTAATTTTTCTTTTTCTGATTATTTTCTTTTTTTTTCTTTTTGGTAGAAATATATTCTTACACGTTTATATCTCAATATCGACGACTGATATATATATATATATATATATATATATATATATATATATTTTTTTTTTATAAATCTCTCCTTAACATTAATATTATATTAATATTAGCCAATAATATTGTTTGAGGCGTGGCCCCAAAAAAGAAAAGAGAAAAAGAGAGAGAGACAAA
>NC_060960.1:8586838-8589338 GCF_910589235.1 Vespa crabro | reverse complement strand
AAAATTCCTTGATATTTTTTAATCGGCATGTTTGTCGTATTAAAGCTCCTATGCGAATCCGAGAGAAAAAAAAAAGAAAAAAAAGAAAAAAAAGAAAAAAAAAATCAAATCTATGATATATGCACGCATTTCATCTTATGATTAGTACGCGAAACGTTTCAATCATAAATATTTTACAAGTGGAAGTCATTTAAGTAGTGATGTTTTTTTTTTTTTACAAGGACAATTTCTAGAAAAGAAAAGAGAGAGAGAGAGAGAGAGAGAGAGAGAGAGAGAACAAGACGAACCTAATCATTTTCCTGATATGAGCTCAAGTACGACTACAAAAAAAAAAAAAAAGAAAAAAGAAGAAAGCCAATAAAAAAATAAAAAAAAAATATATAAAACCACACGACGAACAAAATCTCTTCGACGACCATCTTCTCTCTCTCTCTCTCTCTCTCTCTCTTGTACACACGAATTTTATCTTTTAGTTTTCTGACGATAGAACGCCAGGAGCGTCAACGTGGTCCCGATACCGAGGGATCTTTTAAAATTACTAGTACTCCCAGACCAGGAGATAATAATATAGCCTATTAAGGATAGACGAGGTAGGTATATATATATATATATATATATATATATATATATATATATATATATATATATATATATATAGGGGAAGTGAACGAGTACTAAGTCGAACGACGACGATTTAGTATAATCCCTGAACTTTATCGTTCTATCTTAGAAAAGATACAAAGATAAAGAAATGTTAAGGGCAAGAAAAAGAAGAAGACAAAGAAGAAGTAAAAGAAGATAGTACCCTTTTGTAAACTGAGAAAATACCTTGAAACGGGAATAACAAAAGGGAAGTAAGTACATAAATGTATAAGATAAAACAATCGAACTTCGTCGCCTTGATTTCAATGTTTACCACGACGATCCATATTCTAACAAAAAAAAAATAAAAAAAAAAAAAGTAGATATAAAGAAACGAAAGAAACGAAAGAAAGAAAGAAAAGAAAAAAACAGGAAAAAAAGGAGAAAAAAGAAACGAACAAATAAATAAATAAATAAAAATAAAGAAGAAATTATATTCAACGGACGGAGATAGAAACGAAAGAAAACAAAAAGGAAGGACCAAAAAAACACCAAGGAAAAAATAGGATCAACAAAGTAAAAAAAAAAAGAAAAATTCGCACGCGGAAGAAGAAGGTATAATAAAGGGGGAGGAGGAGGGAATGAGTAAAAGGGGTGGAAGAGGAGAGGGTATGGAAGAGAGGAGGGTAGAAGCTTTCTGTGTATACTTAAGAAGAGCCTTTACTTCCTACCTCGAGACTTTTCTTTACCAACTCTCGAAAAGGAATGTTATTCTTAGACGAGGGATCTGTGCATGGACGAAAGAAATAAGAGGGGGTAAAAAGAGAGAGAGAGAGAGACAGACAGAGAGACAGACAGACAGAGAGTGAGAGAGAGAGAGTGAGAGAGAGAGAGAAAGATTCTAGGTGATCTCAAAACGGTCGTAAGAAAGAGATCGGACCATCGAAAGGGCCATCGAGAAGGGTGTAAAAGAAGAAGAGAATAAGAACCTCGTGATGGGATCGGTTCGTAATACTTTGCCTTCGATACCATTGTTGTTTCAGTCAACTTGCCACGATTTCTTTCGAAACAGCCTGCGAACCTTCAGCTTCGAAAGAAAAAGAAAGAGAATCTCGGAGATTGCAAGAGGTAGTAAGTATATACGTATGTATATATTATATATATGTGTGTGTGTGTGTGGGTGTGGGTGTACGTGAATGCGTGTACAGAAGGGTATGTTTGAGTCTGTGTATGTAGCTTCCATCTACTCTTCTTCCTTTCCAATCTTCCTTTTCCTTCCTTCCTTCCTTCCTTCCTTCCTTCCTTCCTTCCTTCCTTCCTTCCTTCCTTCCTTCCTTCCTTCCTTCCTTCCTTTCTTTCTACCTTCCCTTCCACCCCTTTCTTACCCGCCCTTTCTCGAAACATGACCGACTAACGAAAATCTCGAGTGCTTCATTCTTCTCTCCTTTCTTACTTCCTACATCAAAAGTACATACTTACGTTATGTTATAGAGGCTATCCATCGAAAGGGATAGAAAATTCTTATCCAAAATTCGACATCATCTTGTCGCGAGGATATCATAAAATACATCATACTCAATATAATATATATATATATATATATATATATATATATCTTCTATTTTCTATTATCCTTAAGAAAAATTTCTATTTCTAAGATCGATGGATTACTGAGAGGGATTTATATATTTCATTGGCATTCATATTTATTTCCCTAAAACTACGTTAAATCGTTTCGAATATATATATATATATATATATATATATATATATTTTTTTTCATATACATTTTAAGGATATCATTATCGGGATTATTTCATCTCGGTATATATATTTAATTGATTTTAACGTTTCAACGATATTGAATGTATTTTAATAGGAATCAAAGAAGCTTCTTACGATAAAGAAAAAGAGAATG